>NW_024044837.1:600682-713762 GCF_015852505.1 Tachyglossus aculeatus
GAATGAATTAATTAATAATCCCACCCAAGCTCTGTCCTTTCCGTGGCTTTCCCATCACCACGACCCTCCCTGTCTCATAAGCCTGTAACCGTGACATTATCCTCAACTCATCTCTGCAAAAGGACCTGGGTTCTAATCCCAGCTCTTTTACTACTACTAATGATAATCATGATGGTATTTGTTAAGCGCTTACTATGTGCAAAGCACTGTTCTAAGCATTGGGGAGATTACAAGGTGATCAAGTTGTCCCACAGGGGGCTCACAGTTTTAATACCCATTTTACAGAGGAGGGAACTGAGGCCCAGAGAAGTGAAGTGACTTGCCTAAAGTCACACAGGAGGCGGGATTTGAACCCAAGACCTCTGACTCCAAAGCCCGGGCTCTTTCCGCTGAGCCACGCTGCTTCTCCGTGGCTAGTCCGCTATGTGACCTTGGGCAAGTCACTTCACTTCTCTGGGTCTCAGTTTTCTCGTCTGTAAAATGGGATTATGACCGTGAGCTCCACATGGGAAAGGGAATGTGTCCAACCTGATTACCTTTTATCGACCCCAGAGCTTCGTACAGATCTTGGCACATAGTAAGCGCTAAACAAAGACCCCGGTTATTATTCATCCAGGCAAGCCCGTGGAGACAGATGCCTTATTAGTACTATTTACCGAACATCTACTCTGGGCAAAACATCACACGAACCACTGGGGAGAGTACATTAGAGGCAGAAGATGTCGTAAGTGCTGAGAGGGTGTAAAACTGCTGAGATGATAGTAGGGAGATTTTGAGCCAGAGAAAAGAAAAATTGATCAGGGAATGTTTTCTGAAATAGGTGGAACTTCAGAAAGGATTCGAAAATGGGGAGAGCTATGGTAGGGAAGATTGTAAGGGTAGAAGGAGAGGGTGGGAAGTGGGAAAGTCAATGGGAAATGCAGAGAGTGAGCTGGGATGTAAAGGTTGAAACCATGTTGTCCAGAGGACAGAGCCCAGGTCTGGGAGTCAGAAGGGCCCATTCTAATCCGAGCGTCGCTACTTGTCTGCTGGGTGATCTTGGGCAAGACACTTCACTTCCCTGGGCCTCAGTTCCCTCATCTGTAAAATGGGGATTAATGATGATGATGATGGTTTTTGCTAAACTCTAACTACGTGCCAAACAATGTTGTCCAAAGCAGGTTGTTCCACGTGGGGCTCAATGTCTTAATCCCCATTTTACGGATGAGGTAACTGAGGCACAGAGAAGTTAAATGACTTGCCCAAGGTCACATGGCAAACAAGTGGCAAAGCCTGGATTAGAACCACGTCCTCTGACTCCCAAGCCCAGGCTCTAACCACTAGGCAATACTGCTCCTCATTGTAGGCCAGGAACATGTCTACCCATTCTGTTGTATCACACCCTAGCAAACCTTTAGTTCAGTGCTCTACGTACAGTAAGTGCTCCATAAACGTTATTGATTGATTAACCCCCAACACCCTGAACCACATTAACCCAACCACCACCCCTAAAACATGCATTTATGCCCTTCCTCAGCACGGTGTAGATAATAATAATTTTGTGTTACTTTTTAAGCACTTACTAAGAGCCAACCTAGGGTAGATACAAGATAATCAGGTTGGACACGGTTCCTGTCCAACATAGAGAATCGTAGTCTACGTAGGAGGGAAAACAAGCTGTTGGGTAGAGATTGTCTCTACCTGTTGCCGAATTGCACTTCCCAAGCGCTTAGTACAGTACTCTGCACACAGTAAGAGCTAAATAAGTAGAAATTGAATGAGTGAATGAATGGTGAGTATTCAATAAATGCCATTGATTGTATTGTACTCTTTCAAGTGTTTAGTAATAAGCGCTCAGTCAATACCACTGTTGGATTGATTTATTTGATTGTGTCTATCAGTTCCGTTGTATTGTACTCGCCCAAACGCTCAGTACAAAGTTCTGCATGCAGTAAGTGCTTAATAAATATGTGATTGATTGATTAATTGATTCAGTCCCCCTCTAGACCATGAGCTCCTTGTGAGAAGGGAATGTGTCTATCAGCTGTTACATTGTTCAGATTGTACTCTCCCACGTAAGCGTTCAATAAATATAATTGATTGATTGATTGATTGTCTGAGATCAGATCTTATCACAAGATGCCTAAAGCCCTCCCGCCGGAGGTGGCCAACATCTCCATGGTGACGGAATTCCTCCTGCTGGGGTTCTCGGAGGTCTGGTAGCTGCAGCCTGTCCACGTCACGCTGTTCCTCCAGGTCTACCTGGCGGCCCTGACCTGGAATCTCCTCGTCGTTGCCGTCACTGCCCTCAACCGGTGCCTCCACACCCTCATGTACTTCTTCCTCAGGATCCTGTCCGTCCTCGACCTCTGCCTCATCTCCGTCACGGTCCCCAAATCCATCTACAACTCCCTGAATAACACGAGATCCGTCTCCTTCATGGGCTGTGCTGCCCAACTCTATTTCTTCACTTTTTGTGCTTCAGTGGAGATCGCCCTGCTCACGGTGATGTCCTACAACTGCTATGTGGCCATCTGCCACCCCCTACGCTACGAGGTCATCATGGACCAACGGGCCTGTGGGAAGATGGCCGCCTCCTTCTGGCTTTGGGGCAGTTTCTTGGTTCTCATGCACACTGTCAATGCATTATCCTTGTCTTTTAGTGACTTGAATGTGATTCGTCACTTTTTCTGTGACTTCACCTATTTATTGGACCTCGCCTTCTCCAATGATGCCCTTAGGGAGCTGTTCCTGATCATTGCCACTGCGACTTTAAACCTCTTCTGCTTCTTCTTTATAGTCATTTTCTATGCCCACATCTTCTCTAAAGTGAGGACCATCTCTTCCCAAGGAGGCCAGACTAAAGCCTTCTCCACCTGTCTGCCCCACCTCGTCGTCATCACTCTATTTTTCTCCACTGGGTTTTTTTGCCTACTTAGAACTGCCCTCAGACCCCACCTTGACCCTGGATCTGCTGTCCTCCGTGTTCTACACCGTGGTGCCCCCCTCCCTGAACCCCCTAATCAACGGCCTTTGGAACCGAGACATGGAGGCGGTAACGGGGAGAATTCTAATGTTTTTGAAGAAGCCAATTTTCTTGCCTCCATTCTCTTTTCTTTCACTTCAGATTTGTTGTTATGCCAACCGGAATTTTGGCGTCTCTGGGAAGGAACTTTAATATTTCTTTCTTCTCTTATCTCCAATTGGAGTCTTTTTGAGGTGATACTGGATACCCTACTGAAAGCTCACCTCCTCAAAGAGGCCTTCCCAAATTGAGCCCTGCTTTTCCTCTGCTCCTCCTCCCCTCCCCATGGCTCCGATGCCCTCCCTCTTCCCCCTTCCCCATCCCACAGCACTAGTGTATATTTGTACATATCTATAATTCTATCTATTGTATTAATGATGTCTATATATCTATAGTTCTATTTATTTATGTTGATGCTGTTGATGCCTGTCTACTTGTTTTGTTTTGTTTGGTTGCCTGTCTCCCCTTTTCTAGGTTTTGAGCCCGTTCTTGGGTAGGGATTGTCTCTGTTACCGAGTTGTACCTTCCAAGCGCTTAGTACATTGTTCTGCACACAGTAAGCTCTCAATAAATACGATTGAATGAATATCCACTTTGGCCCATATGGTCTTTACGGCAAGAACTGTGTCACAGGCTTCTGCTTATTACATCTCCTCGAGAAGGCTTTCCCTGACTAATCTCTCAGTTAATCAATCAATGGTATTTAATAATAGGATCTGGGTTCTAATCCTAGCTCCACACCTATCCGCTGTGTGAACTTTGGCAAGTCGCTTCAATTCTCTGGGCTTTATTTACCTCATCTGTAAATTGGAGATTACGATTGTGAGCCCCATGTGAGACAGGGACTGTGTCCATCCTGATTAACTTGAATAATAATAATAATAATGGCATTTGTTAAGTGCTTACTATGTGCAAAGCATTGTTGTAAGCGCTGGGGAGGATACAAGGTGATCAGGCTGTTCCACGTGGGGATCACAGTCTTAATCCCCATTTTACAGATGAGGTAACTGAGGCACAGAGAAGTTAAGTGACTTGCCCAAAGTCACACAGCTGACAATTTGCAGAGCCGGGATTTGAGCCCATGACTTATGACTCCCAAGCTCATGCGCTTTCCACTTAACCACGCTGCTTCTCCCGAATCTTGTATCTATCTCAAATTTTGGAACAAAGCTTGGAACATAGTAAGTGCTTAACAACTACGAAAATCATTATTACTATTATATTTGTTCTACCGACTCTGTTATATTGTACTCCCCCAAGCACTTAGTACAGTGCTGTGCACACAGTAAGAGCTCAATAAATATGTGTGATTGATTATTGAGTGCTTACTGTGTGCAGAGACCGTACCAAGAACACTGTATTATTGTCATGCTGAACTAATCTCTCATCTCCCTATCCTACATTTTCTCTACTGTATCACCTATGTACTTGAGCCTTTATCCCCTAAACACTATGTAACTCACCCCAGCCCCACAGCACTTATGTCCATATCTTATGTACATATCTGTAATTCATTAATTTATTTATATTAATGTGTTTCCCCCTCTAGATTATAATCTCGTTGTGGGCAGGGAATGTGCCTGTTTTTTATGACGTTGTACTCTCCCAAGTGCTTAATACAGTGCTTTTCACACAGTAAATGCTCAGTAAATATGATTGATTGAATGAATCCTTATACGCTGCTGTTTCCTCTATTTCTATTTTCTGTTGCAGTCCTTCTCCCTGACTAGATAGGAAACTCCTTTAGAGAATGAAACCTGCCTAGCAACTCTATTGTATTGTACTGTAGACTGTATTGCTGTGTGAGCAGGGAATGTGCCTGTTATATTGTTTTACCATACTCTCCCAAGTGCCTAGTACAGTGCTCTGCACACAGTAAGCGCTCAATAAATATGATTAACTGTCTGGCTGACTGACCTCTTACAAATGCTTAGTACAGTACCTGGCTAATTGACAAATACCATTAACAACCTCAAAAAATGCAGGCTATACACACAGTTTGTTTCAATTAATACCATTTATTGATTGACTGATTCTGTCATATTTTCCCATGCCCTGCCTCGGCCCTGAAATACCTTCCCTCTTCACATCTACCATGTTATGTCAAAGCCTTACTGAAGGCTCACCTTCTCCAGGAGGCCTTCCTAGAATAAGCCTCCCTTTTTCTCAGCTCAGCCTCCCTCCTCATTGTCTCGACTCACTCCCTTTGCACTACCCCCCTCCCCACCCCACAGCCCTGTGTATATATGTGCATATTTATGATTCTATTTATTTATATCAATGATGTGCATATATATAATTCTATTTGTAGTGATGCCACTGATACCTGTTTACTTGTTTTGATTTCTGTCTCCTTCCTTCTAGACTGTGAGCCCATTGTGGGCAGAGATTGTCTCTGTTGCTGAATTGTACTTTCCAAGCGCTTAGTACAGTGCTCTGCACGCAGCAAGCTCTCAATAAATATGATTGGATGAATACCCACTGTACTGTACTCTGCTTAGTAAAATGTAAATACTAGCAATTGATTGATAGGGAATGTATCTACCAACTCTGTTTTATTGTACTCTCCCAAGCACTGAGTACAACCCTCTGCACACAGTAAGTACTCAATAAATATAATTAACGATTTGGTTCATTGAATCCACCCCTGTGGACAGCCCTGACCACGAGTATTTCTACAGTTACACCCAGTTTCACCTTTGCAATGCTAGGATACTTTATGGATTTAGCTCCACGGGTCATGGAGGTGTGTGGTCGGGAGTTGTTGAGGGGTGGGAGGGGAAAAGAAGCAGGGAAATAAGGAATAATTTTGAAAGTCAGGGTGAGAGGGAGAAAATGAAAGCGTTGAGAGGGAGAAAGCTTGAAGTTCAGGGGATGAGGAAGGTCAGAAGAGATGGGAAGGGGCAGGGTCAAATGCTGATGACTGATAGATTGACTACCCGATATCCAGGTGGAGTCATGAGGGAAGAATGACAAGTCAATCAAAGGTGTTTGTTAAGCGCTTACTATGTGCCAGACAATGTACTAACTCCCGGGGTAGATACATGCTAATCAGGTTGGACACAGTCCATGACTCCCACAAGGGGCTCACAGTCTTCATCTCCATTTTACAGATGAGGGAACTGAGGTACAGAGAAGCTAATGGACTTTCCCAGGGTCACACAGCAGACAAGTGGCTGAGCTGGAATTAGAACCCATGTCCTTCTAATTACCAGGCCCGTGGTATATCCACAAGACAACACTGCTGCTCTTGTGTATTCAGTCAATTAATGGTATTTATTGAGGGCTTACTGTGTGTACAGCACTGTAGTAAGAGCTTGGTCGAGTATAATGCAATAAAGTTGGGAGACACATTCTCTGCCCTCAAGAACCTTACAATCTTGTTCTCACTACTCACTGCAGTGGAGATTCTCTGATTTGATAAAGATACTTTAAGTATATTTTTCATCTGTTTATTGAGCACTTACTACGTGCATAACACTGTACTAAGCTCTTGGGACAGTACAATACAACATAATTAGTGGATATGCTCCCTGCCCTCCTTCCCTAGATTGCAAACTCATTATGGGTAGGAAATGCCTGTGTTTATTCTCCTGTTTTGTGCTCTCCCAAGTGCTTAGAACAGTGTTCTGCACATAGTAAGTGCTCGATAAATACCATTGATTGATTGATTGCCCATAACAGGTTTACATTCTAGGCGGTGGGAAATACAGTGTTCTGCACAGAGTCAGTGTTCAATAAAGAAAGATTGATTTATATTTATATTTACATAGATGTCTGTCTACCCTCTAGACTGTAGGCTCATTGTGGGCAGGAAAGAAGTCTACCTACTCTATTGTATTGGAAACTCCCAAGCGATTAGTACAGTGCTCTGCACACAGTAAGTGCTCAATATATACCATTGATTGATCAATTCACTGATTGATGATTGACATAATCCTGGGTAATTTGGATGAACATATCATTGAAAGACTTGTTCCTGAGGCAAAATCACTTCCAGCTCAAACGGTTCTGATTTCAGAAGTTACTTCCTGGGTCACCAGTGTAGCATAAGACTGAAGATGGCCAACAGGAGAAGTAACTAGAGGATAGAGCACGTGCCTGAGAGTCAGAAGGATTTGGGTTCTAATCCTGGCTCAGTCAGTAGTCTGCTGGGTGACTGTGGGCAAGTCACTTCACTTCTCTGGGCTTCAGTTCCCTCAACTGCAAAATGGAAATGAAGAATGTGAGCCCCATGTGGGATAGGGACTGTGTCATGTTACTTTGCACATGTTAAGCACATGTTACTTTGAATCTACCCCTCTGCTAAGTACAGAGCCTCGCACATAGTAAGCACTTAACAAATACTATGAAAAAAGGTTCTGGCTTGACTGACTGGTTTGGTCTGTGGAAACGAGGGTCTCGTGCTTACCATGCTTAGTTGATGTATTTCCCCTCCCAAGCATCATGTAGAAGGAGTAATCAGTCATATTTATTGAGTGTTTACTATGTGAAGAGCACTGTACTAATCTATTGGTAGAACACAATGCAACAGAACTAGCAAACACTTTCCCTGCCCACAGTGACCTTCCAGTATAGATGGGGGAGAATGTGCACTAAGGTGTAAAGATCCTTAACCAGTGGGAACCAGTGGTGTCTATGGTGTCCCCTTCCCTGAACACCCAAATCTGCAGCTTGAGGAACTACAACATGAAGGCCGCCCTGGGAAGGTTGCTGGGTTTGACAGGATGGTCCTGAGGAAATGGGACACATGAAGACCTCAGTGGTGAGGGAACTGGGTGTGAGAGGATGACTTTGATAAACAGGAACTTGCAGACCGCCCTGGGGAGGGGCCTGGCTATGCGGGGATAGTGCTGAGGAACGGTGACATTGAGGGCCGCCATGGGGAGGGGGCTGAGCAGGAGAGGGTGGTCCTGAGGAGGAGGATCATGCAGGTCCCCCTGCGGAATGTGCTGGGTGTGAGGGGATGGCCTTGAGGAACAGGGATATGAAGACCGCTTGGGGGAAAACTTTGAGCTAAGACCCACTTACCACGAGTCAAATAAATCTGTCCACATCAATTTGCACATCAATTTGCCCCCTCCTACCTAACCACGCTGTTGTCCTACTATAGCCCAGCCCGCCCACTCCGCTTCTCTAATGCCAGACTACTGACTGTACGTCCGTCTCGTATACCTCTCTGTCGACCCCTCGCCTAAATCCTTCCTCAGGCATGGAACGCCCTCCCTCTTCATGTCCAACAGGCAATGACTCTCCCCACTTTCAAAGCCATATTGAAGGCACATCTCCCACAAAATACCTTTTCCGACTAGGTCCTCTTCTCTCACTCCCTTCTGTATCGTCTGTGCTCTTGGATATGCACTCCACCTTCTGCCCCACAGCACTTATGTACATATCTCATATTTAGTTTTCTATTTATTTTAATGTCTGTCACCCTCTAGACTGTAGCTCATTGTGGGAAGGGAATATGTCTATCAACTTTGTTATACTGTACTATCCCATGTGCTTAGTACAGTGCTCTCCACATTGTAAGCGCTCAAGTGATACGATTAATTGATTGATTGATTGATTGCTGGCAGTCTTATGCCGCCGACTCATCTCCGACCCATTGTGATGCCAAAGACACGTCCCTCCCACAACGCCCCACCTCCACCGCAATCGTTCTGGTAATGTAACCATAGAGTTTTCTCGGTAAAAATCCGGAAGTGGTTTAACATTGCCTCCCACGCAGTAAAATTTAGTCTCCACCTTCGACTCTCCCCCATACCGCTGCTGTCCAGCACAGGTGAGTTTTGACCTGTAGCATATTGTCTTCCACTGACTAGCCACTGCCCAAGCTAGGAATGGAAATGCCTCTGCTTGACCCTTCTCCCGTAGTCGAGCTGGAAACTCTCCAGGTACGACCCTGAGAGGGGATGATTTAGTATTATTACTACAAAATGGCCACCCCTTATTGCATCTTAAGATGGATCTTGTACCAAATCTAAGATGGCTACTATTATACTCGTCAACAGAGGGGAAAATAGAGTGCAGGGAGGTCAAACAGTGCTCATTCCCTGCCCCCCCCCCATCCCGCCCACCTTTGGACAGGCCCCATGAACAGCGAGGCCCTATTAGATTTCATTCCTTCAACCATTTTCTGACATTTGTTAGGTGATTACAATGCTCCAGGCACTGAACTAAGCACTGGAGAGGTACAAGCTAATCGGATTAGGCACAGTCCCGACCCACATGGGGCTCACAGTCTTAGTCTCCACTTTAGAGATGAGGGAACTGAGGCCCAGAGAAGTGAAATCATTTGTCCAAGGTCACACAGCAGACAAGTGGCGGAGGCAGGATTAGAAGCCAGGTCCTTCTGATTCCAAAAGCAGTTCTCTATCCATTAGATTACACTGCTTCTCCTCGGCTTCCTCCTATAATACAAATCTTTTTGAATGGGTATTTCATTACCTGTTCAAGAATCTTCTTGACCATAAATTCATCGTGGGCAGGGAGCGTGTTTATCAACCCTATTTTATTATCCTCTCCCAAGGTTTAAGTACAGTGCTGTGCACACATTAAGAGCTCAAAGAATACCTTTGATTGATTGACTACTCTGGACCGTAAGCTCCTTGTGGCCAGGAAATGTGTCTACCAAGTCTGTCGTATGGTACTTTCCCAAGCACTTAGTAAAGTCCTCCGCATACAGTAGGCACTCAATAAATACCATTCATTTACTGATCTGAATGAATTGATTGATATATTTATCTAAGAGACAATTTTCCTCCCGACAGCCCCCTCCCCCGGACCTCTCCCTGAGACCCCCACAGATGAACAAGGAGTTTAAATCCGAGAGGGCAGAGTGGAGGGTGAGTGTTATATTCTTACATTGTACTCTCCCAAGAGCTCAATACAGTGCTTTGCACATAGTAAGCGCTCAATTAATATGATTGAAAGAATGAATGAATGAATGAATGAATGAATGAGGGAAGGCTGACAATAATTCCTGACTCTGTTTCCGCGCATAAGAGCAGAGTGGTAGATACAATATGAACAGTTTGGACAGTGTCCCTGTCCAACATGGGACTCACAGGCTAAGAGGGTGGGAGAGCAGGTGTTTTATTCCCATTTTAGAGATGAGGTAACTGAGGCAAAGGGAAGTGAAGAGACTTGCCCAAGGTCACACAAGTGACCAGTGGTGGATTTGGGATGAGAACCCAGGCCCTCTTAATCCCAAACCTGGACTGTTTCCTTCTACAGCCCAGCCCACACCCTCCGCTCCTCCGCCGCTAATCTCCTCACTGTACCTCGTTCTCGCCTGTCCCGCCATCGACCCCCGGCCCACGTCATCCCCCTGGCCTGGAATGCCCTCCCTCTGCCCATCCACCAAGCTAGCTCTCTTCCTCCCTTCAAGGCCCTGCTGAGAGCTCACCTCCTCCAGGAGGCCTTCCCAGACTGAGCCCCTTCCTTCCTTTCCCCCTCGTCCCCCTCTCCATCCCCCCATCTTACCTCCTTCCCTTTCCCACAGCACCTGCATATATGTATATATGTTTGTACATATTTATTACTCTATTTATTTATTTATTTATTTATTTATTTATTTATTTACTTATTTTACTTGTACATATCTATCCTATTTATTTTATTTTGTTAGTATGTTTGGTTTCGTTCCCTGTCTCCCCCTTTTAGACTGTGAGCCCACTGTTGGGTAGGGACTGTCTCTATATGTTGCCAATTTGTACTTCCCAAGCGCTTAGTACAGTGCTCTGCACATAGTAAACACTCAATAAATACGATTGATGATGATGATGATGATTAGGCCACACTACTTCTGCAGAGATATTCAGATGGCCCCAATTCCTGGCATGAAATGAGGTTCAAATCCCCAAGGTTTTTATTAATTCTGGAAAGGGAATGATGATTAGTCCGTCGATGTTGTTCTAGGAAGGAGTTCCAGAGTGGGAACCACGTGGGACTGGTCACTCCACCAGCGCCCAGGAACAACGAGACAAAAAGAACTGAGCTACTTGCCAAGTGTTTAGTATATCCCAAGAACTGCTGGTGAGTGCTGTGTTAAATATAAGACTGTCAGTTCTTAGTGGGCAGGGAAAGTGTCTGCTAACACTATTGTATTCTCTCAACCATTTAGTCCAGTGCTCTGCACACAGTGAAAGCTCAATAAATATGATTGATTGATTTGGACAAGAAAATCAGATCAGGAACAGTCTGAGAGGTTATAGTAAATAGGTTAAAATATATGCCTATATCTTTATAGCCGTATGAAGATTAGTAATAGTAATAAAAGTAGTATCAGTCAACCAATCAGTGGTATTTATTGGGCACTTACTATTCACAGAGCACTGTACTAAGCCGGTGAGAATTATAGTTGATAGACACAATTCCTGACTGAAAGAACCTTACAATCTAGTAATCTCTTTCTCCCGCTCCTTAGGGGCAGGGAATATGTCTACCAATTCTGTTGTATGCTCCCAAGTGTTTACTAAAGTGTTCTGCACACGGTAATTGCTAATTAAATACCATTAGTTGATTGGTAGGGGAAGACAGACATAAAGTAAATTGTGGAGAGGGGAAACAGTAGAGAATAAGAACATGGGTATAAGTGCTGTGGTGCTGGTAGGATGTAAGCAAGAGGTCAGCGGTGAGATAGACACGATCAAGGTACAGTGAATAAATTGGAGTTAAAGGAGCAAAGTTTTTGGGCTGGTCTGTAGTAGGAGATTACTGAGGTCAGGTTGAAGTCAGCTGGCTGGTAAACGCATTGTGGGCAGGAAATGTGCCTGTTTATTTTTATATTATACTCTCCCAAGCACTTATTATAGCTATGCACACAGATGACACTCAATAAATATGATTGACTGACTGATTAGAAGGGAAAGAGGTGATTTGAGTGCCTTAAAACTGAAGGTGAGGACTTGGTGTTGGATGTGGAGATGGATGGGCAATCTCGGGAAGTTTTTGAGGAGAGGGGAGATGAGTGGATATGATAAAGCAAACATAAGAGTCTGTATAGTCTTGGCCTTTCCTGAAATTTAAGAATGAAACAGGCGGCTTGGCAGCCAAAAGATCGCTGTTTTGTCCTGAATCAATACAGAAATGGCATGATGAGGCTCCTTCCATGGTGCCCACCCTTACACAATCAATCAATGGCATTTATTGAGTGCTTACTATGTGCAGAGCACTGTACTGCTTGGGAGTGTACAGTGAGAGAAGCAGCATGGCTTAGTGGCAAGAACATCAGCTTGGGAGTCAGAGGTCCTGGGTTCTAATCCCAGTTCCGCTACTTCTCAGCTATGCGACTTTGGGAAAGTCACTCAACTTCTCTGTGCCTCAGTTCCCTCTGTATATCTGTATAATGAAGATTAAGACTGTGAGTCCCATGTGGGATACCTCAATTACCTTGTACCTACCCCAAAGCTTAGAACAGTGCTTGGCTCATAGTAAGCTCTTACCAAATGCCATTATTATTATTATTATTATTATTATTATTATTATTATTATTACAGGGAGAGAAGCACCGTGACTTAGTGGCAAGAGCATAGGCTTGGGAGTCAGAAGACGTGGGTTCTTATCCTGCTTGGCCACTTGTCTGTTGTCTGGTCTTCGACAAGCCACTTAACCTCTCTGTGCCTCAGTTACCTCATCTATAAAATGTGGATAAAGACAGTGAGCCCCACGTGGGACAACATGATTTCCTTGTATCTATCCCAGCGCTTATAGCAGTACTTGGCACATAGTAAACATTTAATGAATATTATTATTATCATCATCATCATCATTATTATTATTATTATTATTATTATTATTATTACAGTGCAACTAGGAATTAGCAAGCACGTTCTCTGCCCATAATGATCTTACAGTCTCTAAGCTTCTCTCTGAGTATGTTCACCCTTGTCTTCATTCACCCCTTTATTCACCCCTCTCTCAGCCCCACAGCACTTACGTTCATATCCGTAATTCATTTATTTTTATTAATATGTGTCTCCCCCTCAAGTCTACAAGCTTACTGTGGCCAGGGAGCATGTCTACAAACTTAGTTTATATAGTATTCTCCCAAGGGCATAGTACCGTGCTCAGCACACAGAAAGTGCTCAATAAATATGATTGGTCGATTGATTGATCGATTTTCTTAAATCAGGTTCTAACACAAGATGCCTAAAGGCCTCACGCCGGAGGTCGCCAACGTATCTATGGTAACGGGATTCCTGCTCCTGGTATTCTCGGAGGTCCGGGAGCCGCAGCTGGTCCAGGACGCGCTGTTCCTCCTGGTCTACCTGGCGGCCCTGATGAGGAATCTCCTCATCGTCACCGTCACTGTCCTTGACCAGCGCCTCCACACCCCCAGGTATTTCTTCCTCAGGCACCTGTCAGTGGCCGATATCTGCTACATCTCCATCACCATTCCCAAACCCATTCTCATCTCTCTAACGCAGCGCCACTCCATCTCCTCTCGGGACGTGTGATGCAGATCTGTCTGGTGATCCTGTTTGCCATATCTAAGTACTTCGTCCTCACGGCGTTGTCCTATGACCGTTACGCTGCCATCTGCCTCCCCCTGCATTATGACATCATCATGGACAGAGAGGTCTGTGGGAAGATGGCCGCCGCCTCATAGCTCAGCGGGGGGCTGATGGGAGCCATGTTTGTGGCTTCGACCTTCTCCCTTAGATTCTACGGGCCCAACGCCGTCACTCAGTTCTTCTGCGCTGCCCCGTCCCTGCTGAAGATCTCCTGCTCCGAGGCTCACGTCGCCATCTATATGAGGGTCGCCGCGGCAGTTTTCTTGGCCTGGCTCTTCTCCATGCTCATTGTCTTCTCATACGCGTACATCTTCCAGACCGTACTGAGGATGCCAGCCGCCGAGGGCCGGGCCAAAGCCTTCTCCACCTGTATGCCTCACCTCGTCGTTGTCACCGTTTTCTTCTGCACGGCTGCCATTGCCCACCTCAATCCTACGTCAGACTCCTCCTCAGCTCTGGACCTGCTGGTGTCCGTGTTCTACACTGTAGTGCTCCCCGCAGGTAAGGGGCTGAGCCGGGATTAGGACCCAGGTCCTCTGCCTCTAAGGCCTGTGCTCTACCCATTAGGGCAGTGGGAACATGGACACCAGCAGGTCCACTGTCGAGGAGGGGTCTGACACGGGCTTGAGGTAAGCCAACGCTCCAGTCAAGAGAAAAACAGTGACGGTGGAGAGGTGGGGCAGGCAGGTGGAGAAGGCTTTTGCCCGACTCTCGGTAGACGGGAACCTCGGCATGGCCGAGAAGATGCAGCCGTAAGAGTTGACGATGGAGGCAAAGGAAACGAAACTAAAGTCGATACCCACAGCCACGCTGACGTCAACGACAAGGTGCGTTTCCGAACAGAAGATCTTCAGTAAGGAGGGGACGTCTCAGAAGAGCTGCTGGATCATTTTGGACTCACAGAAGCTTAGTGTGAACGTCCAGGCTAAGTACATCGCCCCGAAGAGCCCCCCGCTGAGCCAGAAGGAGAATGCCATCTTCTCACAGGCCCCTCAGTCCATGATGAGGTCATAGCGCAGAGAGTTGCAGATGACCACGTAGAGATCATAGCACATCGTCGTGAGGAAGGACATCTCTGAAACAGCAAAGGAAACCACTAAGAAGAGCTGGACAGCACAGCCCAGGAGGGAGATTTCTCTACGGTTGGTCAGGGAGTTGAGGATGCATTTGGGGACAGTGATGGAGATAAGACACAGATCACTGAAGGACAGGTGCCTGAGGAAGAACTACATGGGGATGTGGAGGCACCAGTCGAGGGTGGAGACGGCGACGATGAGGAGATACCCCGTCAGGGCCACCAGGTAGACCAGGAGAAACAGCGCAGCGTGGACCAGCTATAGCTCCCGGACCTGCGAGAATCCCAGCAGGAGGACATCCGCCACCGTGGAGATGTTAGTCTTGTCCGACGGGATGCCTTTAGACATCTTGTGGTAGGACCTGATTTCAGACAATCAATCAATCGTCTGTCTGTCTGCAGAACGCTATGCTAAGCCCTTGGGAGAGTACTCTATTAACAGTGCAACAGAGTTGCTAGACACATTCCATGTCCACAATGAGCTACCGTCCTCGAGCGGGGGACAGACAATTATAGGAATGAACTATTTACAGATATGAACATAAGTTCTGTGGGGCTGAGGGACGGGTGAATAAAGATAAGCATGAACACACATTATGGGAGGGGAATTTTTCTGCTAATTCTGCTCTGTGGCCTTGGACAAGTCACTTCACTCCTCTGTGTCTCAGTTACCTCATCTGTAAAATGGGGATTATGTCTGTGAGCCCCATGTTGGACAAGGACAATGCTCAACCCGATTTGCTTGTATCTACTTTGCTTAGTACAGTGCCTGGAAAATAGAAAGCACTTAAATGCAATTATTATTATCAATTCCATTGCACCGTTCTCTTCCGAGCACTTAGTACAATCCTCTGCACATAGTAAACACTCAATAAATATCATCGCTTGATTGCGCGGTGGGGCAACATCGTGAAAGGAAACTCGTCTTGTCATTCCTGTCATGATTCAGGACAAATCCTTTCCCCAATCATGATGCCCATTTTATTCTCCATTATCAGCAAAGACCAAGACTACGCAGATTCCCCTGCTTGCTTTGTTATATACGCCCACCTCCCCTCTCCTCAAAAGCCTCCAGTGTTTACATAACCCTGTCCAGATCAAACACCAATTCACATCAGCTCTTTCCCTTCTTCCTGATCGCCGATATCATACTTTAACCCCACCTGGACACTTTGCTCCTCTAATGCTAACCTATTCGCTGAACCTCGATGTCGTCCATCTCTCCACTGACCCCTTGTCTACAACCTTCCTCTGGCCCGGAATTCCCTCTTCCTTCATAGCCAACAGATGATCATTCTCCCCTGTTTCAAAGCCTTATTCAAATCACACCTCCTCCCAAAAGCCTTCCCTGACTAACCTCTCACACCATCACTCTATTTCCGCTCACTTCTGGGTCGCCTATGAACTGAACTCCGTACCCCATAAGCACTCTGATACTCACCCCAGCCCACAGCACTTATATGAGAGGATGGCTTACGTGTGAAGCAGAGTGGGTTAGTGGAAAGAGTACAGGCTTGGGAGTCAGAGAATGAGGAGTCTAATCTCGCCTCCATCTCTTGTCTGCTGTGTGACCTTGGGCAAGCCACTTAACTTCAGTTACTTCATCTGTAGAATGGGGATTTAGACTCTGAGCCCCGCGTGGGATACCCTGCTTACCTTGTATCTACCACAGCTCTTAGACGGTGCTTGGCATATGGTAAGCACTTAAGAAATACCATTATTTCGGTTCTAGTCGCTGGTGGAAGTGACAGAAAGGTCTGGGTGGGGGTGTCAGAGTCCTCCCTCCTCTTCTCTGCTCTACGGATGGCTGCGCTGTCCCCTCAGACAAAGGCCGGGTTATTTCCTGGGGGTTTCCCAGTAGAAAGATGGTCCGGGGCTCCGCTGGGACAGCTGACCATCCAGGAATCTCAGAGGGCTGGGATCGTGGGCTCCCTGTGGTCCCGGCCCTCACAACCTAAATAACTGCGCAGTCCCACGTGGTTCCCACTCTGGACCTCCTTCCTAGAACAACATCAACGGACTAATCATCATTCCCTTTCCGGAATTAATAAAAGCCTTGGGGATTTGAACCTTATTTCAAGCCAGGAATTAGGACCATCTGAATATCTGAGCAGAAGCAGCGTGGACTAATGGAAACAGTCCATGCCTAGGAGTCAGAGGACCTGGGTTCCCATCTCAAGTCTGCCACTTGTCAGTTGTGTGACCTTGGGCAAGTTACTTCACGTTCCTGTGCCTCAGTTCCCCCCTCTGAAAAATGGGGATTCAATACGTTTTCAATATGTTTTCCCTTTTCCTGTGAGCCCCATGAGTGATCTGAGTATTTAGTTTTTACCCTATTGCTTAATATAGTTTTTGGCACATAGTAAGCACTTAAGAAATACCATTTTTAAAAAATGGGGGGAGGGTAGAGAAGGGAATCAGAGAATGGTTGGAGGAAAGAAATCCAAGTGGGCAGCACTGCTCATGGGTCTTGTTCTAAAGAACAGCAGTTGGGCAGGAGATGGGCACTGTATGACCTCCCAGAACTTTATTGCAGACTCTGCTGGCAAACATGACCAGAAGCCATTTTAGAAAGATCTGGTATAGGATCAATTTTCGGATGCAACAAGGGGTAGTAGGATGAAATTTTGGGAGTAGTAGCAATGATTCAATCAGTAAATCATATTTATTAAGGGCTTACTACGTACAAGGCAATGTACTAAACATGTGGGAGACAACAATATAACAGAGTTGGTAGACATGTTCCCTTTCCACCGCGAGCTTACTGTCTAGAGAGGGAGACAGACATTGATACCAATAAATAAATAACAGATATGGGTATAAGTGGTGTGGGGAAGAGGGTGGAGTGAATAAAGGGTGCAAATCCAACTGCAAGGGCGACACAGAAGGAAGTAGGAGAAGAGGGTTTAATCAGGGAGGGCCTCTTGGAGGGGATGCACCTTCAATATGGCTTTGAAGGTGGGGAGTATAATTGTCTGTTGGACACGAAGAGGGAGGGGGTTCCAGGCCAGAGGCAGGACGTAGCAGAGGGGTCGAAGGGGAGATGGTTGAGATCGAGGTACAGTGATTAGTCTGGCATTAGAGGAGCAGAATGCGTGGGCTGTGCTTTAGTAAGAAAACAGGGGCAAGGTGATTTAGAAATGATTATTTTACTCTTGAGAAATGGGTCTTATCTCAAAACATTCCTCAGAGCGATCTGCTTCTCAGGAACATCCTCTCACACCCAGTAGCCTTCCTAAGGCAGCCTGCATGTCCCTGTTCCTTAGACTGTAGATGAGGGAGTTCAGGGCGGGGGCACCACAGAGTAGAACAGGAACACCAGCAGGTCTAGGGTGGAGGGGGAGTCTGACACGGGCTTGAGGTAAGCAAAGGCTCCGGTCGAGAGAAAAACGGTGACGACGGCAAAGTGGGGCAGGCAGATGGAGAAGGCTTTGGCCCGTCTCTCGGTAGACGGGAACCTCAGCACCACCGAGAATATGCAGACGTAGGAGACGACGACGGAGACGAAGGAGAGGAAACTAAAGCAGATGCCGACTGCCAATGACAACATGCGTTTAGGAGCAGGAGACTTTCAGTAAGGAAGGGAAGTCGCAGAAGAACTGCTGGATCAGGTTGGACTAGCAGAAGCTTACAGTGAATGTCGTGGCTGCGTACATCGCCCCTAACAGTTCCCCGCTAAGCCAGGAGGCGGTGGCCATCTTTCTACAGGCCCCTCGGTCAATGATGGACCCATAGTGCAGGTGGCGGCAGATGGTGGTGTAGCCGTCATAGGGACATCGCCGTGAGTATGGACAGCTCTGAACCACTGAAGAGAATCACCAAAAAAACCTGTGCTACACAGCTCCCAAAACAGATTTCTCTACGGTCTGTCAGGGAGTTGACGATGGACTCGTGGATGGTGACAGAGATGAGGCAGAAATCTTCTGAGGCAGAAAGAGGGACAGGTGCTTGAGGAATTAAGTACATGGGGGTGTGGAGGCGTCGGTCAAGGGCGGTGATGGCAACGATGAGGAGATTCTCTGTCAGGGCCGCCAGGTAGACCAGGAGGAACAGCGCGGCGCAAACCAGCTGCAGCTCCCGGACCTCCAAGATAACCAGCAGGAGTAATCCCCGTCACCCTTGGTAGCGTTGGTCATGTTGTTAGAGATCGGTCTGAGGGAAGGAGAATAATCTCCAGAGAAAAGCACAGGCATAAGAAACAGTGTGACCTAGTGGACAAAACCCTGAGCCTGGCAGTCAGAAGTACCTGGGTTCTAAACCTGGCTTTGCTACTTATCTGTTGTGTGCCCTTGGGCAACCCACTGCATTTCTGTGCCTCGGTTATGTCAGTGACAATTTGATGTAAATAATAAAGTTGTAAAATGGGGATTTTGTAAAATGGGGATTAAAATTGTGAGCCCCATGTGGAACAGGGACTGTGTCCAACTTGAATCTACCTCAGAGCTTAGAACAGTATTTGGCACATAGTTAGTGCTTAACAAGTATTATTATTATTATCATTATTATTATTACACTCAAATTTATCCTAAAATCCTTCCTCTTCCAACATGTTTTCCCGGATTGATTTCCCAGCATCTGAGCCATATAATCCCTTCTGACAATTCTATTATTTAGGAGCGATTCGTACCCTCCTTCACATTCAAGTGTAGATGTCTGTTTGATTGATTTATTTTGACCACTTCTATTGTAAATATTTTTTACGTTTTCTTCCACACCTAAAGTGTAAGCTCATTGTGGGCAGGGAATGTGTCTGCTTATTGTTGTTTTGCAATCTCCCAAACGCTTAGTACAGTACCCCGCACACAGTAAACGCTCAATAAATATGATTAACTGACTGACTGAAATCTCCTTATGGACATGGAACATATTACTAATGCAACTACACTACTTCTATTAGTAGTAGTACTACTACTGCTGCTACTGCTATTAATATACTGTCATTACTACCAATGAATAAGTCACTCTATGGTATTCTCTGAGGGCTTACCATGTACAGAGCACTGTTCTAAGTGCTTGGGAGAGTACAGTAAAACAAAATTAGCAGACACCGTTGCTGTCCATAATGAATACTATATTACTATGCTAGTATACTATTACTATATAGTAGTAATATAGTAAAAAGCAGTAGTGAGAAGCATTGTGGCTTGGTGGAAGAGTGGAAAGAGCATTGGCTTGAAAGTCAGAGGACATGGGATCTAATCCCGGCTCCGCCATTTGTAGGCTGTGTAACCTTTGGCAAGCCACTTAACTTCTCTGTGCCTCAGTTATCTCATCTGTAAAATGGGGATTAAAACTCCGAGCCCCAAGTGGGACAACCTGATTACCCTGTATCTACCCCAGCGCTTAGAACAGTGTTTGACACATAGCAAGCGCTTAACAAATACCACAGTTTTACTGTTATTATTATTATTATCTGATGCCATTAGACTTACATTTTTATGGTATTAGTTCAATGTTTACTATTTAATAACTATTATTCATAGAAATAACAATATTTGTTAAGCGCTCTAGGCTGTGAGCCTGTTGTTAGGTAGGGATTGACTCTGTTGCTGAATTGTATTTTCCAAGTGCTTAGTACAGTGCTCTGTACACAATAAGTGTTCAAAAAATACGATTGAATGAATGAATGAATGAATGAAATACCATAATTATTAGTATTATTACTACTACCATTATCAATCAATCAATCAGTGGTTTTTGCTGAGTGCTTAGTATATGCAGAGCACTATTCTTAGTGCTTCGGAGAATACATTACAATAAAATTAGTTATGATCCCTGCCCATACTCAGCTTACATTCTAGAAGGGAGGCAGACTTTAATATAATTACTACCACTATTACTACTACGACTTACTATTCATTCATTCGAATTTATTGAGCGCTTACTATGTGCAGAGCACTGTACTAAGCGCTTGGGAAGTACAATATCGGCAACATATAGAGACGATCCCTACCCAACAACGGACTTAAAATCTAGAAGGGGGAGACAGACAACAAAACAAAGCAGGTAGACAGGTAAACAAATAGTACTACTACTACTGCTGCTGTTACTGCTATTACTACTACTCTACTGCTACTAGGACTAAAGACCTGTAGAAAGACAGGAACAGAAGGTCTGAGACAAGAAAAGAAAATCAAAGAAATATAAATTGAAAGCTATAGAGACCCAGAAAAATTGAGCAGGGTAAAGGCATTAAGACAGAGAAATAGAGGAGAATATTGACGTTTGAGACAGAACCAAAGGCAGAAGCCCTAAGATATGTTGATGGTTATCAGAAAGGCGAATACTGAGACAGGTGGAGAGAGGGAAAGAGCGTTAGAATAGGAGAGGAAGAAAGAGGAAGAGAGAGACAGAGGAAATAAAACAAACAGAAAGGGAGAGGGGGAAAAGAAAAGGCGATAGAGGTTGAGAGACAGAGAGAGGGGCAAAAATAAGCAGTGTGGTCATATGGAAAGAGCATAGACTTGGAAGTTAGAAGATCTGGGTTCTAATCTTAGCTCTGCCACGTGTCTGCTATGTGACCTTGGGCAAGTCACATTATCTTTTTCAATGGCACTCGTTAAGTGCTTACTATGTGTCAAGCACTGTTCTAAGCACTGGGGTAGATCTGAGCTAAACAGGTTGAACACAGTCCCTGTCCCACTTGAGACTCACAGTCTTATTCCCCATGTTACAGGTGAGGTAACTGAGGCTTAGAGAAGTGAGGTGCCTGGCCCAAGATAACACAGCAGACAAATGGCAGAGCCGGGATTAGAATCCAGATACTCTGATTCCCAGGCCTGGGCTCTACCCATGCACCCAGCGGCTACCATTTGAGGAAAGATGCCGGCACTGGTTCTAACCTATGACATTACATAGCCAGTCAACATCGATTATATTCGTGAGGAAAAACAAGAACTTCCATCTTTTCTCTAAAGGCTCCCTTTCCCTGTTCTTCAGACTCACCGGGACAGGCCGAGAGGATTGGGTGAGCCTCTCTCTGTTAGGCTAGGCTGGTCTCGACTGGTCTCTGCTGGTGTCGGTTGCCCTGGGCCGACACCCCTACCATCTGTCTCTAGGATGCTCCTGGCTGATCCCAGAATGCTCTGGTGCAGGTATCAAGTATTTCTTCTCCATATACCCTCCCTCACAGAGGTTGAAATAGTCTGTCATCGAGCCTGGCTCTGTGGAAAGAAAGGAGGGGTCCCTCTGGGAGGACCTGCTCGGAGTTCCTTTCATTAGTTGCTCCAGAGGAACCCAGCCAGTGTGTGGAGAAGCAGCGTGACAGGGTGGAAAGAGCACGGGGCGGGGAGTCAGGGGACCTGGGTTCCTATACCAAGTCAGCAAGCTGTCTGCTCAAGGACCTGGGGCAAGTCACTTCAATTCTCCGCGCCTCAGTTCTCTCAACTATAAAAAGGGGATTAAGACTTTGATCCCCTTTGGGGCCGATTTGCTTCTATCCATCCTAGCGCTTAGTAAAGTGTCTGGAACATAGTAAGCACTTAACAACTACTACAAATATCATCATTATCACCCCAGACTAAGCCCTCCTTTTCCTCAACTCCCCCTCTACTCATCATCGCCCCGACCCACTCCCTTTGCTCTACCCACCCCGCCCAACAGCACTTGTGTGTATATGTACATATTTATAATTCTATTAACTTATATTAATGACTGTCTTCTTGTTTTGATGGCTGTCTCTCTCCTTCTAGATTGTAAGCCCTGTGTGGGCAGGGCTGTCTCTCTTTAGTGCTGAATTGTACTTTCCAAGCGCTTAGTGCAATGCTCTGCATACAGTAAGCGCTCAATAAATATGATTGAATCAGTGAATAAATGAATATCATTATTATCATTAATCCTAGCTCCACGACCTGTCTGCTCAGTGATTTGATATCTATCATTATTATCTTTTTAATGGTATTTGTTTAATATTTACTGTGTGCCAGACACGGTATTAAGCTCTGGGTTAGGCACATGTTCATCAGGATGGACACAGGTCTTTTCCCATATGGGGCTCACAGTCTTCATTCCCATTTTATAGATGAGGCAACTGAGGCACAGAGAAGTGAAGCGACTTGCCCAGGTCGTGCATCAGACAAGTGGCAGATCAGCTACTTTCGATTCCCAGGCCTATACCCTACCCACTAGACCATGCTTCTTCTCTTATCCCATCACTTAGTACTGTACTTGAAACAGAGTAAGCACTTCAGTAAACATTTTAAAAAATTAAGGTTATAATCTTTCCCTCTTGATCCTGCCTTCTCCCTGGGCAATTATGACCCTGGATCATTTCTACCTGGTGCTCTAATGGCCTCTATTGTGGGCCATTTCCTGTAGCAATGATTTCTGGGCAATCCTCCTCCTCTACACCCCTACCCCCTGGCTCCTCTGTCTTTGTGGGACCACCACCAGCTCCACAGCAGCTTCTCACTTGTACTTCCCAAGCGCTTAGTACAGTGCTCTGCACACAGTAAGCGGTCAATAAATACGATTGATTCATTCTCACTATCCTCTGACCACTCCACCCTTGGTTTCCGGGATCTTCCCAATTTCTCTCTGCCCATCGTCCTTCTCTGCCTTCTTTATCTATCCCATCATCTCCTTTGAGCTTTGTGGCTTCCTGTCCCTATGCATTGTTGGTGATTCGGATGGCAATCAATCAATCCATGGATTTTTATTGAGCGCTTACTGTTTGAAGACAATTGTACTATGCACTTGAAAGAGTACAAAACAACGGAGTTGGTAGACAAGGTACTTGCTCTCAAGAAGCTTACAGTCTACAAGGGGAGACGGACATTAAAGCAGATCACTATAAGGGGAAATAGTAGATTATGAGACGATTTATACGAGTATCGTGGGGCTGGGGTGAGTATCAAAGTGCTTAAGGGGTACACAGCAAATTTCAGAGTCGAAGCAGAGGGGAGAGCGGATAAGAGAAATGAGTTTCAGCCACAATCTTTCCTCAAGGCGGCCTTTATGTCCCTGTTCCTCAGGCTGTAGATGAGGGGGGTCAGGGTGGGGGGCACCACGGTGTAGAACACTGACACCAGCAGGTCCAGCGTCGAGAGGGAATCTAGCACGGGTTTGAGGTAGTCGAAGCTTCCGGTCGAGAGAAAAAGGGTGATGACGGCGAGGTGGGGCAGGCAGATGGAGAAGGCTTTGTTTCGACTCTCGGTGGACGGGAACCTCAGCACGGCTGAAAAGATGCAGACGTAGGAGACGACAACGGAGACGAAGGAGATGAAACTAAAGCCGATACCCAAAGCCACGCTGTTGTCAACGACAGATCTTCAGTAAGGAGGGGAAGTCGCAGAATAATTGCTGGATCACATTGTACTCAGAGAAGCTTAATGAGAGCGTTCCAGCAGAGTACATCGCCCTGAAAAACCCTCTGCTAAACCAGGAGTCGGCAGCCATCTTTCCACAGACCTCTCGGTTCATGATGGAGTTTTAGCGCAGGGGGCGGCAAATGGCGGGGTAGTGGTCGTAGGACATCTCACTGAGAACGAACACTTCTGAAGCGGCAGAAAGAATGACCAAAAAGATCTGGGCCACACAACTTCTGAAATAGATGGATTTGCTGCTGATCAGGGATTTGTGGATGGACTGGGGGACGGCGACAGAGATGCCGCAGATGTCGAGGACTGACAGGTTCCTGAATAAGAAGTACATGGGGAGCTGGAGTCGCTGTTTGAGGGCCGTGACGGCGAGGATGAGGAGATTCCCCATCAGGGTCGCCAGGTAGACCAGGAGGAACAGCACAGCGTGGACTAGCTGCAGCTCCCGGACCTCCGAGAAACCCAGCAGGAGGAATTCTGTCACAACTGTGTGATTGGTCATGTGGTCTGAGGACTGCCTGAGGGTACCAAGAAAACACAGGAAAAGTGAAATTGTTAGGCTGCATCAGACCTCTAAAATTTCTGTTTCTTCTACCTCTGACCTGGAATGAAGGTAAACACTCAAACCGATTTATTCTCCCGGGAACGTTCCCTGTTCTTAAATGTTTTTGAGGATTGAGATACTGCAACTCTTCTTATTTATCTAGCCACCCTAGTCTACCTGCCCTGGAACGCCCTCTCCCTTCATATCTCCTCTCCCAAATAAACACAAAGACAAACACGAAGCAGCAGGGTGACTTAAATTCAGGCAGACGTAGAGAAATAGAGATAGGGAGACAGAAGCACAGAGACCAAACAAAATTCAAGGAGATGCCTAGACCAAGAGACAGAGTTATTATTATAACTCTGCCACTAGCTTTCAGTGTGACCTGCTGTGAGACCTTGGGCCAGTTACATAACTTCTCTGGCCTCAGTTCTTTCATTTGCAAATAGTGATTACTTTTTTTCTCTGCTATTTAAACTGCGAGCCCAATGTGAGAGAGGTTCTATGTCCAGTCTGATTAGTAGAGAAGCAGTATGACTTAGTGGAAAGAGCACAGGCTGGGGAATCGGAAGACTTGGGTTCTAATCCCGTCTCTGCAACTTGTCTGATGTGTGATCTTGGGCAAGCAATGAACTTTTCTGTGCCTCAGTTACCTCATCTGTAAAATGGGGATTAAGACTGTGAGCCCCACGTCGGACAACCTGATTACCTTGTACCTACCTTAGTGCTTAGAACAGTGCTTGGCACATAGTAAGCGCTTAAAGAATACCATTATCATTATTATTATCTTGTATCTCCCCCAGCGCTGAGAACAATACTAGGCATGTACTAAGTGTTTAACAGTATCAATAAAAAAAATACCAGTTCTCCATTCCACTTAGAGTGTGAGCTCCATGTGGGACATGGGCTACGTCCAGTCTTCTATCAGCTCCAACACTAAGAACGGTTCCAGCGCTTAGTAAAGTGCCTGGCACATAGTAAGTGCATAACCAATGATATAATTATTATTACTGTTATTATTATTACAAGGCACAAAGTAAATGCTGACCAATTACCTATAAAAATGCCTGTTCTCCCTCCAATTTGGACTGTGGGACATCTGGGACATGGACTCTGTTTAATCGTGTATCTAGCCAAGAGCCTAGACCTGTGCTCGGAGTATAGTAAGCGCTTATCAAGATAGAGGAAGACAAAGATCAGGCAGGAACTCACATGAACAATGAAACAGCTCTAAGGTCATTGAGATGGATTTCCTGATGCACGTTGGCACTTACCAATGTATGGAAACAGGCGATTTCTCGTCACATTCCCCCCAGACCTAAAAAAGCCTCCTCCTTTTGCTGTTCAGCCCCTCCATCTCTAGACGTCAATCTCGTTGTGGTCAGGGAAATTGTCTCCCAACTCTATTATAATGCACTCTCTCGAGCGCTTAGTACAGAGTTCTGCATACAGAAAGCGTTCAGAAAATACCACTGATGGATTAATTAAAGTCTTTCCCCCACCTCTGGACTGTATGCTCACTGTGGCCAGGGAACGTATCTCCCAACTCTGTTATATTGTACTCTCCCTAGCTCTTAGTCCAGTGCCCTGCATACAGTAAGCTCTCAATGAATCCCACCGATTGATTGCTGGTTGCACCCGGGAGGAGACATCTTTCCGTTGTTGAGGAGTTCCCTAAAGAGGGTGTCTTCCATATTCTGCGCTCCTCTCGAGTGGCAATTTATAATCCTTCCCATGTGGCCTCTCTGTTCCCTTTGGAGAAAGCAGGATTCCTCTTTTGTTCTGAGGGACCTAGCGACTGAAAGCCCCCAGAATCTACTGTGCGGTCAAATATGATTGATTGAATGAATGAATGAATGAATGAATCATCCTGGCTTCGCCATGACGATAATCAAGCTACTCCCAACCCCACAGCACTTCATATTTATAAATTATGAAATATATACCATAAATTATTTGTTTAGACAAATGCCTGTCTCTCTCTAGACTTTTTTCTTCTTATGGGTAGAGAAGGTGTCTATCAACTCTGTTATACTGCAATGAAAATAATAGTAATAATGATATTTGTTAAGCACTTACTACGTGCCAAGTACTATGTGCTAAGCGCTTGGGCGGGTAACAGCAAATTGGGTTGGACACAATTCCTGTCCCACGTGGAACTCACAGTCTCAATACCCATTTTACAGAGGAGGTAGCTGAGGCATAAAGAAGTGAAATGACTTGCCCAAGGTTACACCGCAGACAGGTGGCAGAGCTGGGATTAGAACCCATGACCCCAGGCCCATGCTCTATACATTAAGCCAGGCTCCTTCTGTAGCATACTGTACTCTCTCAAAGGCTCAGTACAGTGCTCTGCACACAGTGAGTGCTCAATAAACACCACTGACGGTGATAACTGATGATTGAAGGCCTTAAGTGGAGGACCCTGGTATGATGTCTTTTTACCAGTATCATCTCCTCATAGATTCTAAGATGTCCTCTCAGGGACTACCTTTCTGTCATTTGAAATCATTTCTGTGATCAACGGTCTCTTTTTGACTCCCTCCTTATGATCTAGAATCCCCCGTTAACCAACTCTTTCCTCTGTCTGTGTTTTTGTCCTCTTATTCACTGAAGACAATAATAATAATAATAATAATAATAATAATAATAATAATGGCATTTGTTAAGCACTTACTATGTGCCAAGCACTGTGTAAGGTTGGACAAAGCCTTGTCTCACTTGGGGCTCACAGTCCTCAGACCCATTTTACAGAGGAGGAATCCTAACCACAGCAAAGTGACTTGACTAAGGTCACAGAGCAGACAAGTGGTGGAGAGGGGTTTAGAACCCAGGTCCTCTGACTCCCAGGTCTGGGGTCTTTCTTCTAGGCTATTATGCTTCTACATTTGGTGAGCACTACCAGAGAGCTGTTCTAAGCCCTTGGAGAAAACACTAGGCTTGTTAAACAAGGGGCTTGCAATATGATGGGGGAGGCAGACATTCAAGAGAATTAAAGATGGGAAGCAACAGAATGTAAGGATTTGGACATAAGTGCTATGGGGCTGGGGTAGGGTAAGTATACAAGTACTCAGAGGTAAAGAACTAAGGTCCCAGGAAACCCAGAAGGGACAGTAAATAAATTGACTGGGAACCCACATACCCCAACCACCCCAAATACTACATTGCAATATTCCCAGGCATTGGGAATCAATTCTGGGAGAGCAGCTGGATTCTAGAGAGAAGGAGACTAGCCACCTAATGTGAAAAAATTGAATGGGAAGTCACCTGGGACCATATTAACCAATCAATCAATCAGTGGTATTTATTGGATGCTTACCGTGAGCAGAATGCTGTATGAAGCCCTTCGGAAAGTACAATATAATAGAGTCGGTAGGCACGTTCTCTGCCCACAGTGAGATTACGGACTAGCGGGGAAGACAGAAATAAACATAAATAAATAAATTGTCTATATGGACATAAGTGCTGTGGGGCAGAGGGAGGGGTGAATAAAGGGAGCAAATTCAAGTGCAAGGGTGACGCGGAAGGGAGTGGGAGAAGAAATGAGGGCTTAGTCATGGAAGACCTCTTGGAGGAGATGTGCCTTCAATAAGGCTGTGAATGTGGGGAGAGTGATCTGTAGTGGACATAAGATGGATCAGCTGTAAACGGAATGTCCGTCATTATAATGGATAAATAACAATTTAGTCAGGGAAGGATTTAGAATCTGGGAAGTCAAGGGACGGGAGATAGGGTAGCGAAGAGTGGTAAAGACTGTAAGCTCCTTGTGAGAGGGGTTCCAATTCCGTTGTGTTGGACTTTCCCAAATGCTTACTACAGTGCGCTGTACAGAGTAAGTGCTCAGTGAATACCACTGATTGGTTGATCACCAGGGAAGGAGAAGCAACAACACTTAGTGCAGTGCGTTTCACAACCAGGGGGTTTGGAAATATTCTAGAGACAAATGTCAGGTCAAAAATAGGGGATCTTTATTCTGAAGGAATGTATGCCCCGGTAGGACCCTCCCCAGGGCGGCTTTCATGTCCCGGTTCCTCAGGCTGTAGATGAAGCGGCCAGTCTAGCGGTGCTGGTTGCTGCTGTTCTCTGCTCGCTCCCAGGCCCACCCTGCCGTTCAGTACACTCAGTTTTCTCAGACCGGGGCGGGGGTTGCGTTCCATCAACAGTACTTGGCACATAGTAAGCACTTAACAAATACCATAATCATTACCTCCTCACTGTACCTCGTTCTCGCCTGTCCCGCCGTCGACTCCTAGCCCACGTCTTAGCCTGGAATGCCCTCCCTCCGCACATCCGCCAAGCTAGCTCCCTTTCTCCCTTCAAAGCCCTACTGAGAGCTCACCTCCTCCAGGAGGTCTTCCCAGACTGAGCCCCCTCTTTCCT
Source organism: Tachyglossus aculeatus (assembly GCF_015852505.1). Classification (NCBI taxonomy): domain Eukaryota; kingdom Metazoa; phylum Chordata; class Mammalia; order Monotremata; family Tachyglossidae; genus Tachyglossus; species Tachyglossus aculeatus. The sequence continues at coordinate 629,523 of NW_024044837.1, forward strand.
CTCCTCCTTCCCACCTCCCCGCGCTACCTCCTTCCCCTCCCCACAGCATCTGTATATATGTTTGTACAGATTTACTACTCTATTTATTTTACTTTTACATATTTACTATTCTATTTATTTTTTCCATGATGTGTATCTAGCTTTATTTTTATTTATTCTGGTGACTTGACACCTGTCCACATGTTTTGTTTTGTTCTCTGTCTCCCCCTTCTAGACTGTGAGCCCGTTGTTGGGTGGGGACCGTCTCTATATGTTGCCAACGTGTATTTCCCAAGCGCTTAGTACAGTGCTCTGCACACAGTAAGGGCTCAATAAATACGATTGATTGAATGAATGAATTATTATTATTACTCTCCCAAACGCTTAATAGAGTGCTCTGCAGACGTTAAAAACTCCATAAATCAATCGATTCATCAATGATAGGTGGTGGGTGCAGTTTGCTGGACTCACCTGTTTCTGCTGGATAAATTCTGTTTGTTTGGTTGTTTGGGGACCACAAGACACAGGGGGGAAACTTTGGCCTTTATTACCCAGAAGCTTTCAGAGGCAAGGGGGTTGGCATCCCCGGGTTGAGCCCAGAATGTGTACTTGTGTAGCCCCAGAGGAAGCCGCAGTGGAAACAGGGGAAGGGAAGGGGTGACATCAGATCTCAGATCTCCCCCGGGTCCAAACTCCCCAGACTGTTGAGATGCGTGGGGAGTATGAAACGATTGTGACAGTGACTGTGCTGTCCTTTATTATTTTATGGTCTTTGTTAAGTGCTCTCTATGTGCCAGGCATTGAACTAAGTGCTGGGGTATATACCAACTAATAAGGTTGGTCACAGTCCATGTCCCACACTGGGGTCACATTTTAATCCCCATTTAAAGATGAGGGGACTGAGGCTCCGAGAAGTGAAGTGACGTGCCTAAGGCGACTACCTTGGGTAGTTCCCGGTGCCCCACAGACGTGAGGAGAGTTTGTATGGGGGAGGAAGGGAAAGTTACCAGATCTGATTAGCCCCTCTAGACTCTGCACCTTATGGGGTGGGAAATGAGGGTCTCAGAAGAACAGTCTACTGGAAAGGCCCTGGAACGGGAAGTGTAGTTTGGCTTCTTGCCCACTATAACCTTGGGCAAGTTAATTAGCCTCTCTGTACCTCAGTTTCTTATCTGTGCTCTCCCAAGTCATTCAGTTCGGTCAATCGTATTTATAGAGCGCTTACAATGTGCAGAGCTTGAGAAAGTTCAATATAATAATAGTAATAGCCATGGTATTTGTTAAGAGCTTACTAAGTTCCAGACACTGTAGTGAATATAAGCAAATTGTGGTGGACACAGTCCTTTGTCCCACATGGGGCTCACAGTTTCAATTCCCATCTAACAGATGAGGTAACTGAGGTACAGTTACAGATAAGGGATTGTTCAAGGCCACATAACATATACGTGACAGAGCCAGGATTAAAACCCATGACCTTCCAACTCCCAGGCCCGTGTTCTATCCACTACACCATGCTGCTTCTCCTGTGAATAACACACACATTCTCTGCCTACAACAAACTTTCAGCCCAGAGGGGGAGACAGCCAGTGATATAAATAAATAAATTCCAGATATGGACATAAGAGCTGGGAGGCTGAGGGAGAAGTGAATTAAGGAAACCAATCAGGGCAAGGCCAAAGGGAGAGGGAGAAAACGAAAGGAGGTCTTAGTCAGGGAAGACCTCTCGGAGGAAATGTCCCTTCAATAAGATTTTGAAGGGGGCAGGGTCATTGTTTATTGGATTTGAGGGGGGAGGGTGTTCCAGGCCAGAGGCAGGACGTGGGCGAGAGGTTGTCGGTTCAATAGACGAGATTGAGGTACAGTGAGAAGGCTGGCGTTAAAGGAGTGAAGTGTGTGGGCTGGGTTTTAGTCCAGTGCTAAACACAGAGTAAAGGAATATCAAATACCCAAAGGTCACAGATCCAAGCGCATAGATGAAAAAGAAGGGAGAAGGAGCAGGAGAAATGAGGGCTTAGTCGGGGAAGGTCTCTTGGAGGAGATTGGAGAGGGAAGGGTTGTGATGTATCAGATATGAAGGGGGAAGGTGTTCTAGGCCAGAGGCAGGATAAGGGTTTAGTACAGTGATGATGATGATGACGGCATTTGTTAAGCGCTTACTATGTGCCGAGCACTGTTCTAAGCACTGGGGTAGATACAAGCAGTGTAAGAAACAGCGTGGCTCAGTGGAAAGAGCATGGGCTTTGGAGTCAGAGGTCATGGGTTCAAATCCAGGCTCCGCTGCTTGTCAGCTGTGTGACTTTGGGCAAGTCACTTAACTGCCCTGTGCCTCAGTTACCTCATCTGTAAAATGGGGATTAAAACTGTGAGCCCCCGTGGGACAATCTGATCACCTTGTAACCTCCCCAGCGCTTAGGACAGTGCTTTGCACATAGTAAGCGCTTAACAAATACCATTATTATTATTGTTATTATTATTATTATCATTATTATTATTATTACAAGGTAAACAGGTTGTCCAACGAGGGTCTTACAGTCTTTATCCCCAGTTTACAGATGAGGAAACTGAGGCACAGAGAAGTTAAGTGGCTGGCCCAAAGTCACACAGCTGGTAAGTGGCAGAGCTGAGATTAGAACCCGTGACCTCTGACTCCCAAGCCCGGGATCTTTCCACTGAGCCACGCTACTACTCATACAGTGCTCTGCATAGAGTTAGTGCTCAATAAATACGATTGACTGAATATGGAAGAGGGGCAGGCGGTGAGATACACAAGATCAAGGCACAAATTGTACTACTGAAATCAGTCAATCAATGGTATTTATTAAGTGCTTACTGTGTGTAGAGCACTGTACTAAGCGTTTAGGAGAGGAGATTGCAATAGAGGTGTTAGATATGTTCCCTGTCTACCCCTATATATCCTAATCAAGCAGGAGGGTATTTTAGTACAGTGCGTGGCACACAGTAAGCACTCAATATATATGGCAGAGGACAATGGTTCTAATTCTGGCTCTGAAATTTGTCTGCTGTGAGATTTTGAGCAAGCCACTTACCTTCCCCATGCCTCAGTTACCTTATCTGTCAAATGGGGATTAAAACTGTGAGCTTAATTTATCCTAGTGCTTAGAGCAGAACCTGGCACACAGGAGCGCTAAACGAATATCATTAAAAACATTTGAAGCCCTCGATAAATACGATAATTGAATTAAATACGATTAATTGAATATCTAGGTGCCAAGATATTCAGACTGCACATATTCATTCATTAATTCAATCAATCGTATTTATTGAACGCCTATTGTAAGAAGAGCACTGTACTAAACTCTTGGGAAGTACAAGTTGGCAACATAGATGGTCTCTACCCAACCACGGGCTCACAGTCTAGAAGGGGGAGACAGACAACAAAACAAAACATGTGGACAGATGTCAAGTCATCAGAACAAATAGAATTAAAGCTAGATGCACATCATTAACAAAATAAAAAAAAATAAACATGTACTCTGTCCTCCAATGGATCTACACTAAGTAGACTGCTCTGCATTCAGTAAGCACTCAATAAATTCCACTGATTGGTGGGTACAGTAAATGCTGATCTTCAACTTTGGAACGGGCTACAGGCATTCCATTCTATGTGAAAAATTTCCATCTCAGGACCCTCCCCAGGGCGGCCTTCATGTCCCGGTTCCTCAGGCCATAGATGAGGGGGCTCAGAGCAGGGGGCACCACGGTGTAAAACACGGCCACCAGTAGATCCAATGTCGAGGAGGAGACTGAAGGAGGCTTGAGATGGGCAAAGGAAGCAGTGGAGAGAAACAAGATGACGACGCTGAGGGGAGGCAGGCAGGTGGAGAAGGCTTTGGTCCGACCCTCGATGGTCGGCATCCTCAGCACTGCCCTGAAGATGCGTGCGTGTGAGGCCACGATGGAGACGAAACAGCCGAGGCACAGAAACCCGCTGAGGCCCAGAACGGCGATCTCATCACTGTAGCGTCTGGAACAGGAGAGCCGGATGACGGAAGGGATGTCACAGAAGAACTGACAGATAGCGTTGGTATCACAGAAGAGGAAGGAGAAAGTCACGGCGGTGTGGATGCCTCCGTTCAGCCCCCCGCCGAGCCAAGGCGGCGGCCATCTTCCCAGAGGGCCCTCGGTTCATGATGACCTAGTAGTGCAGGGAGCAGCAGATGGCGGCATAGCGGTAGTAGGACATCACCATGAGCCGGGTCACTTCGACACCCCCAAAGGTGATTACTAAGAGATGAGAGATGCAACCCGAGACAGATATTTCTCTGTGGTCGGTCAGGGAGTTGTAGATGGACTTGGGGACGGTGACGGACATGTAGCCGAGATCGAGGATGGAGAAGTTCCTGACGAAGAAGTACATGGGGGTTTGGTGGCGCCGGTCGAGGGCGGTGACAGCGACGATGAGGAGATTCTCCGTCAGGGCCACCAAGTAGACCAGGAGGGACAGCGTGGCGCGGACCAGCTGCAGCTCCCGGATCTCCGAGAATTCCAGCAGAAGGAATTCTATCACTGCCGCGTGATTAACCATTTATTCCTTGTGGAGAAATAGGGAATTGGGCCCTGTGGGATGGATGGAGGTGAAAATATTAAGTTATCCTTGCACTGTGGCCTAGTGACTAGAGCACGGGCCTGGGAGTCAGAAGACCTGGGCTTTTATCCCGGCTCTGCCATGTGTCTGCTGTGTAACCTTGGGCAAGTCACCGTACTCTTCTGGGCCCGTTACCTCAACTGCAAAATGAGGATTAAATCCTACTCTTTCCTCCTTTGTATTTTCTCCTCTGCTCCTCTCTATCCAGGGCGTGGCGTCTACAAATTAATAATAATCGCATTTATTGACCGCTTACTATGTGCAAAGCACTGTTCTAAGCTCTAGGGAGGTTACAAGGTGATCACGTTGTCCCACGGGGGACTCACAGTCTTAATCCCCATTTTACAGGTGAGGTAACTGAGGCACAGAGAAGTGAAGTGACTTGCCTAAAGTCACACAGCTGACAATTGACAGAGCCGGAATTTGAACCCGTGAATTCTCACTCCAAAGTTCGTGCTCTTTTCACTGAGCCACGCTGCTTCTCCAATTTCTACAATTGAAAAACAGTCAATCAATACTATTGATTGATTGATGGATTGATTATTGGGAAATGCTGTCCTGGCAGGGAAATATTTGAGAAAAATCCCAGCAACTTCAATTTTTCTCCAAAACGAGAAAAGCTGCAACTACAGCTGAACACAAGCTCCTGCTGTTTTCAGTACCACCGCGTACAATACTAATACTACTAATAATAGTATTTGTTAAGCACTTACTATATGCCAAGCATTGGTCTAAGCATTTGGGTAGAGACAAGTAATCAAGTTGTCCCATGTGGGGCTCACAGTCTCAATCTCGATTTTACAGAAGAGGCACCGAGATGTTAAGTGACTTGCCCAAAGTAACACAGATGATAAGCGGCAGAACCGGGATTAGAACTCACGACCTCTGACTTCCAAGCCATGATCTTTCCACTAAGCCACGCTGTTTCTCACATTCAATCAGTCAATCAATCAATCAATCGTATTTATTGAGCGCTTACTGTGTGCAGAGCACTGTACTAAGCGCTTGGGAAGTACAAGTTTGCAACATATAGAGACGGTCCCTACCCAACAGTAGGCTCACAGTCTAGAAGGGGGAGACAGAGAACAAAACCAAACATACTAACAAAATAAAATAAATAGAATATATAGGTACAAGTAAAATAAATGAATAAATAAATAGAGTAATAAATATGTACAAACATATATACAGGTGCTGTGGGGAAGGGAAGGAGGTAAGATGCGGGGGATGGAGAGGGGGACGAGGGGGAGAGGAAGGAAGGGGCTCAGTCTGGGAAGGCCTCCTGGAGGAGATGAGCTCTCAGTAGGGCCTTGAAGGGAGGAAGAGAGCTAGCTTGGGAGGGAGGGCATTCCAGGCCCGGGGGAGGACGTGGCCCGGGGTCGATGGCGGGACAGGAGGGCTGAGTAGGTGTGAATGAGGTTGTCGTTAATGTAACTTGGTGATAACAAGGGCCTTTTAACCGGGTTGAGGTCGGGGGAGGGGAGCTGGCTTCTAATTCTGGCTCTGCCAAATGCTTGCTGTATCACCTTGGAAAAGTCACTTAACTTTTCTGTGCCTCAGTTCTCCTCTTCTCCCCCTTACTTAGACTGCGAGCTCCATGCAGGACAGGGACTGTAACCAACCTAATGAACTTGTAATCTACTCCAATCGATCAATGGTATTTATTGGCTATTTGCAGAGCACTGTACTAAATGCTTGGGAGAGTATGATACAACAGAATTAGCAGACATATTCCCTGCCCAAATGAGTTTTCAGTCTAATGGATGAGACAGGCATTAATATAAATAAATAAATATGGTACAAGGCACCATAACACAGGACACGGCAGGATGGGGGGCAGGTTAAGACTTCTCAGGGCAGGGTCTCTGCAGCCTCCAAGGGACCCTCAAACTAACAAGCCTGGGAGAAGCAGCATGACCTAGTGGAAATAGCGTGGGCCTGGACGTCAGGGGAGCTGGCTTCTAATTCTGGCTCTGCCAAATGCTTGCTGTGTCACCTTGGACAAGTCACTTAACTTTTCTGCGCCTCAGTTCTCCTCTTCTCCCCCTTACTTAGACTGCGAGCTCCATGCAGGACAGGGACTGTAACCAACCTAATGAACTTGTAATCTACTCCAGCTCTTAGAAGACTAGCAGTAGAACAGTCGAACAGCACAGAATGTAGAACAGTGGAATAGAACGGTAATTAGAATAATAATAGTAATATTATACTATAATAATGGTATAGTAATGATGATAATCATATAGTAACAAGTAGAGGCAGCGTGGCTTAGTGGAGAGAGCCCGGGCTTGGGCGTTAGAGATCATGGGTTCTAATCCAGGCTCCACCACTTATCAACTGTGTGACTTTGGGCAAGTCACTTCACTTCTCTGTGCCTCAGTTCCCTCATCTGTAAAATGGGGATAAAAACTGTGAGCCCCACGTGGGACAACCTGATTACCTTGTATCTACCCCAGCGTTTAGAACAGTGCTTGGCACATAGTAAGCGCTTAACAAATGCGATCATCATCATAAAAAACCTCTCTGTTCTCTGTCCCTCCTTCATACCAGTTCCCTCATCTGTAAAATGGGGATTAAGACTGTGAGCCCCCCCGATCACCTTGTAACCTCCTCAGCGCTTAGAACAGTGCTTTGCACATAGTAAGCGCTTAATAAATGCCATTATTATTATTATTATTATTATTTATTATACCAGAACATATCTCCCCAGCCTAGTCATCCCCTGTCCTGTAAACAGTACGCTGAGCTTGGTCTAATAGAAAGAGCATAATCCCGGCTTTGCCACTTTCCTGCTGTGTGATCTTGGGCAACCCACTTCGCTTCTCTTAACTTCTTCAGTTTAACGCCCCAATTATTAAAGTCAGGAAAATCAAGCTCACCTTCCTCATGAGTCTTCCTAGAATCAGGTCTGGAATGAAATGAGAGAGCTTTGCTTGCTCCCGATAGACTGTCAGCTCACTGTAGACAGGAAATATGTCTACAGAACAGTACTTGGCACATAGTAAGTGCTTAACAAATACCATAATAATAATAATTGCTATTATTATTACCGAATCTGTTATACTGTATTTTTCCAATTACTTAATTCAGTATTCTTCACTCAAGCAGTCAATAAATATCATTGATGCCTGCCTCCCCATATACAATGTAAGCTCACTGGGGCAGGGATCATGTCCACCAACTCTGTTATGTTGGATTCTTTCAATCGCTCATTCAGTGCTGTGCACATAGTGAGCACTGGATTCATTCATTCAATCGTATTTTTGGACGCTTATTGTGTGCAGAGCAGTGTACTAAGCGCTTGGAAAGTACAAGTTGGCAACATATAGAGAAGGTCCCTACCCCACAACGGGCTCACAGTCTAGAAGGGGGAGACAGACAACAAAACAAAACAAGTAAGCTGGCAAAAACAAAACAAGTAGAAAGGCAGTGGACAGCGAACGTGTCTACCCACTCTGTACTAGTGTACTCTCCCAAGCGCTTAGTGCAGTGCTCTGCACCCAGTAAACAACCATTGATTGATGGATTCTCTCCTTAGCTTTCATTATTACTCGGGTCTCAGCCACCGCACTCACGATCACCAGAAAATGCTCTAGATCTCTGATGGTCTTCCCTTCTAAGCCCAAAACTGATGGCAAATACTCTTAGAATAACGTGCTGCACAAACAGAGGAGCCAGTTCTATGAATTCCTGACAAACATACGACTCTAATCTTCTCCCATCCCTGGGGAGCCCGCTTGCTCACAGAGGCTAGGATTCACAGTGGGCCATTATCTTCAACCTCTACAAGCAGAAAAGTTGCAAAACTCAAGGGAGACATTGGTCCACCTAGATTTATCTGTCTAGATTTATAATAATTATTAATATTATTATCATTGATGATGTATTCGTTAATCACTCACTAGATTATTATATTTGTTTAGCACTCTTCTATTATTATGGTATATATTAAGCACTCACTATATTATTATTATGGCATTTGTTAAGCACTCATATTGTTATCATTATGGCATTTGTTAAACACTCACTATATTATTATTATGGCATTTGTTAAGCACTTACTATATTCTTATTATATAGCACTCACTATATTATTATTATGGTATGTGTTAAGCACTAACTATTATTATTATGGCATTTATTAGGCACCTAATATATTCTTATTATAGTATTTGTTAAGCATTCACTATCTTATTATGGGATTTGTTAAGCACTCATTATGTTATTATTATGGGATTTGTTAAGCACTCACTGTATTATTATTGTGGTATATGTTAAGCACTTACTATATTATTATTACGGTATTTGTTAAACACTCACTATATTACTATTAGGCCATTTGTTAAGCTCTTACTACCTCATTTTTATGGTATTTGTTAAGCACTCACTATATTATTATTGCATTTGTTAAGCAATTGTTATATCATTATTATGATGATGATATTTATTAAGTACACATTATACCATTATTACGGCATTTGTTAACCACTTACTGTATTCCTATTGCCGGTGTGGAATCTTCTCTGAGGATGAAGGATGAAGGATGAAGATAAATGGTACGTACTAAGGAATTAAATGCTTAGTACAGTGTTCTTCACATGGTAGGCACTCAATAAATACCATTGATGATGATGCAGAGCACTGTACTAAGCGATCAAGCGCTTAGTACAGTGCTCTGCACACATAAAGTGCTAAATGAATGAATAAATGAATTCGATACAACGGGGTTGGTAGATGTGATTCCTATCTACTTTTAGATTGTAATCTGCATGAGGGACAGGGATGGTGTTTAATCTCTCACCCGTGTACTTTCTTCTATCATGTATTATTCATCCAGTTGTATTAATTGAGCTCTTATTATGTTCAGAGCACTGCATTTAGCGCATAATACAGTGCTCTGCACACAGTAAGCCCTTACTAAATACAGTTACGACTTCTACTATATACCTGAACGTGAATTCATGGACCACTGGTTAAGTGGATTGTCCAAACAGCTTTTAGAATAGCGTGTTGGGACACCAACTAGTAAAAGCCGTGGCGGGGGTGACACAATGATACAACGATACCCCGCAACACCTCCCCACTGGAGAGGGTTAAAACAACCCACCCTCTCCATGCCTCGGCTTGTTCCAGACTCTCGTCGAACAGAGAGAAAGTGAAAATCAGGGATTTGCTCTTGGGGTTCCAACGTTCATAGAAGAGGAGGCTGACAAGATTGGTCAATTCAATCCATACCATCTCAGTTGGTGACTGGTATGTGAGAACTCTACGTGCTATTCTATCAGTTATCAGGTTGTCAGGAGAAGTGTTGGGTTTGGAGTTTCGGGACTACAGCGGAGAAGCAGTGTGGCCTATTAGAAAGAGCTCAGGCCAGGTAGAAAGAAGGACCTGGGTTCTAATCCCTGCTCCGACGCTTGTCTGCTGTGTGCCTTGGACAAGTCACTTGGCTTCTCTGTGCCTCAGGTACCTCAACTGTAAAATGGAGATTAAGACCGTTAGCCCCATGTGGGACAGGGACTGTGTCCAACTTGATTAGCTTGAATCTACCCCAGTGCTTAGTATACTGCCTGGCACATAGTACGTGCATAGTAAGTGAGAAGCAGTGTGGCTCAGTAGAAAGATCCCGGGCTTGGGAGATAGAGATCATGGGTTCTAATCCTGACTCCGCCACTTAGCTGTGTGACTTTCGGCAATTCACTTCACTTCTCTGGGCTTCAATTCCCTCATCTGTAAAATGAGGATTAAGACTGCGAGCCTCCGTGGTACACCCTGATCACCTTGTAACCTTCCCAGTGCTTAGAACAGTGCTTTGCACATAGTAAGGATTTAATCAGTACTATCATTATTATTATTATTATTATTATTATTATTATTATTATTATTATTGTAAGCTGAGTGACCTTGGGCAAATTACTTAACTTCTCTGTGCCTCAGTTGTCTCATCTGTAAAATAGGGATTGATTGTGAGCCCACGTGGGACAACTTGATTACTACCCCAGCACTTAGAACAGTGATTTGCACACAGTAAACGCTTAACAAATACCATCATTAACATATACCATAAAAAATATATATTTTTCCTGAAAGGATCCAGACAGTCTCCATGCATCTCTAGACTGTATGCTCGTTAATTTATCTTTATTTACATTATTACTTATTAAGTATTCCCCATGTTTCAAGCACTGTTCTAAGCACTGTAGTAGAGACAAGTTAATCTGTTTGGACGCAGTTCCGGTCCCACATAGGGCTCCCACATAGTTTAGGTAGGAAGGAAGACATGTTCAGTGTGATCAGGGAATGTGACTATCAACTCTGTTGTATCCTCCCAAGTACTTAGTATAGTAGACAGTGAGCGCTCAATAAATGCCACTGGTTGATCGATATCGATGCGGGGTTAAAGGTTGTATACTAATGAAAGAGCAGAGGGCTGGGAGTCAGAGGGCTGACACTCACCTGGACAAATCATTTACATTCTCTACGACTTAGTTTCCTCATCTGTAAAATGGGCATTAAAATATCTTTTTTCCTTCTTCTTAGACTATGAGCCCCGTGTGGGACAAGAAATGTGTCTGATCTGATTGGACTTTACCCATTCCAGTACTTGGAACGTAGTATGTGCTCAACAAATGCCACAAGTAGGATTCACATCTGGTGAATCGAACATATTATTATTATTATGGTACTTACAGTCTAATAAAAATTGGGTAACCTCAAACTGGCTGTGTGTCATCAACAAACTGATCAATCAATGGTATTTATTGAGCCCTTACTACATGTAGAACACTGTACCAAGCATTAGGGAGAGTATAATACAACAGAGTTGGTTGACATGTTCCTTGTCCACAATGAGTTTATAGTCTAGAAGGGGAAGCAACAATGGATTAATCAAGCCGTCAATCAATGACATGTATTAATAATAATGGTATTTGTTAAGCGCTTACTATGTGCCAAGGAGTGTTCTAAGCGCTGGGGTGATACAAGATGATCAGGTTGTCCTACATAGGGCTCACAGTCTTCATCCCCATTTTCCAGATGAGGGACCTGAGGCCCAGAGAAGTGAAGTGACTTGCTGTAAGTCACACAGATGACAAGCGGCGGATCGGGATTAGAACCCACGACCTCTGACTCCCAAGTCCGGGCTCTTTCCACTGAGCCACGCTGCTTTTCTATGTATTAAGCCCTGACCACGCACAGAGAATTGTACTAAGCACTTGGGAGAGTCAAATACGTGTCACCATGATCTTGCCCATCAGAAGAAAGTAGGAATAGTAGTAAAAGTATTTACAAAGATCTTACTGTGTGATGACGACACATATGTAATGGTTAAAAACGGTCTTCTCCTACATAGGTAGGACATCTTATCTCTGGGAAGGAAATGGTCAATCTCATGGCGGTGACGGGATTCCTCCTGCTGGAATTCTCGGAGGTCCGGGAACTTCAGCTGGTCCATGATGCGCTGTTCCTCCTGGTCTACTTGGAGGCCCTGACAGGGAATCTCCTCATCGTCGACATCACCGCCCTTGACCGGCGCCTCCACACCCCCATGTACTTCTTCCTCAGGCACCTGTCCATCCTCGGCATCTGCTACAACTCTGTCACCGTTCCCCAATCCATCCACAACTCCCTGACCGACCGTAGAGAAATCTCCTTCCTAGGATGTGGAACACAGTTCTGTCTGGTGGCTTTCTTTGGAGGTGCAGAATATTTTGTTCTTACGGTGATGTCCTATAACCACTACACGGCCATCTGCCTCCCCCTTCGCTAGGAGGTCGTCATGAATAGAATGGCCTTTGGGAAGATGGCGGCAGCCTCGTGGCTCAGTGGGAGTCTGCTTGGAGTCTTGTTTTCAGTTTCGACCTTCTCCTTGTCCTTCTGTGGATCCAACTTCGTCCAACACTTTTTCCGTGACATCCCGTCCCTGCTGAAGATTACATGCTCCGAATACCACGTCGCCGTCGACGTGACCATCACCGCCGGAGTAGCATTAGGCGTCGTCTGCTTCATTCTCATCGTCGCCTCGTACGTGCACATCTTCCAGGCCGTGCTGAGGATGCCGGCTGCCGAGAACCGGGCCAAAGTCTTCTCCACCTGCCTGCCCTACCTCGTCGTCGTCACTGCTTTCCTCTATGCGGGTGTATTTGACTACATCAAGCCACCCTCAGACTCCTCCTTGATGGTGGGCCTGCTGGTATCCGTGTTCTACACGGCGGTGCCCCCTGCCCTGAACCCCCTCATCTACAGCCTGAAGAACCGAGGCATGAAGGCCGCCATGGGCAGTATCCTAAAAGGGTCATTCACCCAGCCTCCGCTCTGGGATAAAATGTCTCCTTCCTTGAGCAAATAATTTGACCCCACCACTTATCCAAGGAATTGCTCTTGGACCTAGCCAGATATTTAGCTGTCCTACAGGGTTCACAGAAAACGCTGGACGTTGACGAATTGTCGAAGTCTGGGAAGGAGGCGGATAAAACTAAAGTATGACTGACAATCCAGTTTTGGGATGGCATCATGGCCTAAAGGAAGGGGAGTCCCTGTAGACTGTAAACTCACTGTGGGCAGGGAATGTGCTTAAAAGTTAAACTGAACTCCTCCCAATGCTTAGTACAGTAAATCCAGTTCTGGGGCAGTTGTAATGCCTACTCTGCCACTTGTCTTCTGTGTGACCTTGGGCGAGCCATTAACCTTCTTCAACCCTCAGTTACCTCATCATTAAAATAGGGATTAAGACTGTAACTCCCGTGTGTGACAACCCGATTACCTTGTATCTACCCCAGTGCTTAGAACAGTGTTTGGCTTATAGCAAGTGTTTAACAATTGAGATTATATATATATACTTTATCATGGCCTAAAGGAATGGGAATAGCTCTAGACTGTAAGCTCATTGTGGGCAGGGAACGTACCTACCAACTCCGTTATTTTCAACTTTTCCATATGCTTGGTACAGTGCTGGGACCAGAGTAAGTGCTTAATAAATATGAATGATTAAGACTGAGCTCTGATGCCAGTTCTGCTACTAGCCTGCTGTGTGACCTAGGGGCAGTGACTTATCATCTCTAGGATCTCTTTTCCTCTTACACTCTGAGCCCCGGTGCAGCAGGAATTGTGTATGAATTGATTGTTTTGTTTCTACTCCAGCACGTGGAGCAATTTAGGCACAAAACCTCTTATTAAATACGATAATGTTATCATTATTAGGAATGACTATGAAAATATAATGTTACGTTCTTTAGCATGACTGTGCACATGGAAATGAAAGTTGGAAAATGGGAAGAGGTATGGGAGAAGGGAAGAAAGGATGACTGCAGCTTCATCTGTCTTGTCAAATCCATCCTCTCTAATCAATCCATCTTTCCTTACTTTCGTCCATCCATCCTTCCAATCATTCATCTATCCATCCATCCATCAATCCATGCATCCAGACCAGGGGCTTGGGAGTCATAGCTCGTGGGTTCTAATCCCAGTCAGCTACCTGTCTTCCATTTGACCTTGGGCAAGTCACTTCACTTCTCTGTGCTTCAGTTCCCTCATCTGTAAAATGGGGATTGAGACTGTGATCTCCATTTGGGACAAGGACTGTGTCCAACCTGATTACTTTGTATCTACTGCAGCACTGAGAACAGTGCTTGGCACATAGTAAGTGCTTACCAAAGACCATAATTATCATTATTATTGTTATCAATGGTATGTATTGACCACATCCGGAGTGCAAAGCACTGTAGTAAGCTCTCAGGAGAGTTGAAAAGAGATATAACTGCATTGTTCCTCCTCTCCAGGAGATTATGATCTAATGGGGGAGATAGATACAGAATAAATTACGTAGAGGAGGGAGGAGAGAAGGGAAAGATGGAAAAGTGGACGAACGTCTGATTCAAGAGTATAGTTTATATAGTCAGTATGAACAGAGCTTCAACGGATTTTCATTCAGGACAAGTCAGAAGAAGTAGCGTGGCCTACTGGTGGAGCGCGGGCCTCAGTTTCAGATGGACATGGGTTCTGACCTCGGTTCCAACACTCATCTGCTGTGTGACCTTGGGCAGGGTGGCTTAACTTCTCCGGGCCTCAGTTCCCTCATCTGTAAAATGGGGACTGAGATATGAGCCCCACGGGGGACATGGACTCTGTCCAATCTGATTAGCTTGTAACTACTTCAGCACTTAGTAATGTGCCTGACATATAGTAAGTGCTTCCCAAAGGCCATAACAAAAAGTTACAGTTGGCTGATTGACTGACAGATTGAGTGTCTCAGGTTCTGAATTAGACAAAGGTGAAACCATTCACAGTGCCTAAAGACTGTCGCTGGAAACAGGAACCGTTGGGACGCTGGGATGCAGATTCCGCTGTTTTCAGCGGGAACCCCGGGTGCCGGCACCATGCCTGATGCTGCAGGGACCGGGCTGTTGTCTCCCAGGAGCTTCAGGAACCAGATGACCAGAGGGTGCATGGCTTGTTAAGGGCACGAACAGCAGCTCCTCCTTTATCTACAGGGACGGGGCCCGATCTGGAGAGCTCCTCAGGGTCTGCGGGAGAGCGGAGAGAGGTCAAGGACTCCTCTCTGTTCCTTCCTGGGTGAACAAACCCATGAGTCTGAGGGGAAAGAGGGGACCAGCCCAGCCCTGGAGACGTCAGCGAACCCCAGCCCAACGCTGCTCCCGGGACAGTGACCGTGGGTAATGAGGATGGAGGGGCAGGGGGAACGAGGATGAGAATGGAAGAGGTGGAGGAAGTCTGGGGCTTAAGTTGGGGTTCAGACTAGGGTCACTGCCCTCATCAAGGAAGTGGTGCTAGCAGGAGGAGAGGTGTTTTCCTGTTCAGTAACCCCCAACCATCACAAACCTCTCCTCAGTTCTCCTCAAATCTCACTACCATGCCAATTACCCGCCGGGATACGGTGCTCCAGCACAGCGTCAGCACTGTGGACAGTCACTTTGGCCTTCGGTGGGTCCCTGAATCCCTTGCAGAGGGTAAAGGACAGCCACTGGCACTATCAGCAATTCCTCCCTGTAAGAGTTCTTCCCAAATGTTAGGAGAAGAAAAATAGTGTGAAACGTTGGAATGCCTGCCCTCAAGAATTTTCCGGTCTACTGGGCTAGGTTGATACAATATAATTTACTATCAGTCAATCAATCTTGAATAATATTTACTGAGCGCTTACTATGTGCACTAAGCCCTTGGGTGAGTAATAATAATTATAGTAGTACTTCTTAAGCTCTTACTATGTCCCAAGCACTGTTAAAGCACAGGGGTAGATACAAATTAAACTGGTTGGATACAGTCCTTGTTCCACATGGGGCTCACGGTCTTAACCCCCATTTTACAGATGAGGTAATTGAGGCTTCAGAGAAGTTAAATGACTTGCCCGTGGTCACACAGCAGATATGAGGCAGAGGTGGAATTAGAATCCAGGTCCTTCTGACTCCTTCTGACTCCCGGGCTCGTGCTCTATCCACTTTAGAACACATTCCTTACCCCTTTTAGAAGGAAAAAAAGAATGGAAAGATGAATATGCAGTTATTGCATGCCATTTTACAGATGAGGAAACTGAGGCTCAGAGAAGTGAAGTGACTTGTCCAAGATTCCAAAGCAACAAAGGGACGGAGGCAGGATTAGAACCAAAGTCCTCTGACCCCCACTAAGCTATGCTTGGGAGAGTACAATAGAGCAGGGCTGGTAGGTGTGTATGCTGCTTTAAAGGAGCTCACAGTCTAGAAGAGAACTCCTGGGCCCATGCTTTTTTCCATTAAATTAGGATGGACATGAGTTGATTCGCTCTTGAGTTAGGTGAAGTGGGTTTAGAGGCCTGGGAAATGAATCGGAGTAGCTGGTTGGAGGAGGGGGGAATTTTAGCAGTGCTCAGAATTCGGAAAGAACTGTGCTCTCTGTGATTTTGAGAGGATAAGAGAGGGAGTTCCAGGCTAGGATGGAAACGAAAGAGTCGACCGTGAGTAACAACTAGAAAGTTGTTTTGAGAGCTGAGAAGACGTGCTGAAAGATGGAAACGGGGTGAAGTGCAGTCATCGGGAAGAAAGCCTTCAGGCCCATTATGAGTTTTTGTTCCTTGTGAAAAGACACAACTTATCATGAGAGGAGGTTGAAGAGAGAAGAGACGTAAGCCAAGCAATGTTTTAGGAAAGGAATAGATGAAGATGAGGTATGCTTATGTTTGTGTGATTACAAGTGTGAATGCAGATATTGAGCGAATGGAGTCATTTTGATGTATATGTGGGTTTTATTTTTCTTGTTTATTTTATGGTATTGCTAAGTGCTTATTATATACCAGGTACTGCACTAATCACTGGGGTGGATACAAGCTCATCAGGGTGGACACAATCCATGCCCCACATGGTGCTTTCAGTCATAATCTCCAATTTACAGATGAGGTAACTGAGGCACAGAGAAGGTAAGTGACTGTCCCCAGATCATAGAGAGGACAAGGGGTGGAGACAGGATTAGAATCCAGGTTCTTCTGTCTACCAGGCTCATTCTCTCTCTACTAAATGGATGAATCTATGTGTAAAGACCCTTCTTGTTTGACTCTAAAACCACCGAAAGAATTTCTCAACAGTCATGAACATATCTTTATGTTCTCTTACCTCT
Organism: Tachyglossus aculeatus; assembly: GCF_015852505.1. NCBI lineage: Eukaryota > Metazoa > Chordata > Mammalia > Monotremata > Tachyglossidae > Tachyglossus > Tachyglossus aculeatus. Next base: position 646,702 of record NW_024044837.1, read on the forward strand.
GCGATCTGCTATTCATTTTAGTTTCTGTCTCCTCAACCAAAAATAATTATCTTGATATTTATTAAGTGTTTACTATGTGGCGAGCAAAGTATTAAGTGCTGGGGAAGATTTAGGGCAACTTGGTAGAACACAGTCCATGTCCCACGAGGTATTCACATTCTAAGTTGGAGATAAAACGGGTATAGAATCCTCATTTTACTACTGAGAAAACTGAGGCGTAGAAAAATTGTCACTTACCCATGGCTATGCAGCAGAGAACTGGTAGAGTTGGGATTAGAACCCAGGTCCTCTGACTCCCAAGTCTGTGATCTTCCCAATAGTGCACCCTGTTCTAGACAATTCGAAGCTTGGTGCTTCCAATAGAATGGAAGCTCCTAGGGCACAGTGATCATATGTACTAATACTGGGTCCTCTGTATGTACTCAAGAAATAGAAAATGATTGACTTAGTCCTATTCCTTCACCCCCGACATCAGTGTCTCTAAATTAAAGTCTTCCCTCCCTCTTCGTGTGCAAGGAGTGGACATCATTCCCCAGAAATGTTCACTAATAATAATGATGACATTTAGTAAGCGCTTACTATGTGCAAAGCACTGTTCTAAGCGCTGGAGAGGTTACATGGTGATCGGTTTGTCCTACGGGGGGCTCACAGTCTTTATCCCCATTTTACAGATGAGGTAACTGAGGCACAGAGAAGTGAAGTGACTTGCCCAAACTCACATAGCTGGTAAGTGGCAGAGGCGGTATTTGAACTCATGACCTCTGAATCCAGAGCCCGTGCTCTTTCCACTGAGCCACGCTGCTTCAGTGTCTCCATGGTGAACTCAAAGTTCATTTTGAATTAAATAACTGTCTCCTCTCCGTAGTGAATCACCAGCAAATGTTCTATCAGTTCCTACACTCATCCCATCAACTGACTCTATCTTGGGCTCTTCCCTCATCCATTGCAGAAAGTCAATGCTGCCTCCCCAAAATGCCTAAAGTCTCTACCATGACGGAATTCCTCCTGCTGGGTTTCTCGGAGATCAGGGAGCTGCAGCTGGCCCACGTGGCGCTGTTCCTCCTGGTCTACCTAAGCGCCCTGACGGGGAATCTCCTCATCATCACCGTCACCGTCCTCGACCGGCGCCTCCACACCCCCATGTACTTCTTCCTCAGGAACCTGTCCATCCCCAACCCCTGCCTCATCACCATGATCGTCCCCAACTCCGCCCTCAACTCCTTGAGCAACTGCAACTCCACCTCCTTCTTAGGCTGTGCTTCACAGGTTCTTCATAGTGGTCCTGTTTGCTGGTTCAGAGTTTCCCCTCCTCAGGGTACGTCCTATGACCGCTATGCCGTCATCTTCCACCCCCTGTGCTACGAGCTCATCATGAACAACACGGCCTGTGGAAAGATGTGAGCCTCCTCTTGGCTCACTGGGGTGATGTTTCGAATCTTGCATTCAGCTTCGACTTTCTCCCTGAGCTTCTGTGGGTCCAATATCGTCCATAAGTTCTCCTGTGACGTCCCCTCCCTCCTGACGATCTTCTGCTCCGAGGGCCACGTCGCCATAGATGTGAGTCACTGTTGGGTAGGGACCGTCTCTATATGTTGCCAACTTGTACTTCCCAAGCGCTTAGTACAGTGCTCTGCACACAGTAAGCGCTCAATAAATACGATTGAATGAATGAATGAATGCAGCTGATCCAGGCCGCGCTGTTCCTCCTGGTCTACCTGGAGACCCTAACAGGGAATCTCCTCATCGTCGCCGTCACCGCCCTCGAACGGTGCATCCACATCCCCATCCTCAGGAACCTATCCGTCCTCGTCCTCTGCCTTCTCACCGTCACCGTTCCCAACTCCATCCTCAACTCTTTTACCAAATTCCACTCCATCTCCTTCTTGGGCTGTGCTGCTCACGTCTTCCTGGTGGTCCTGTTTGGCAGATCAGAGTTTTTCATCCTCACAACAATGTCCTACGACCGCTATGTAGCCATCTGACGCCCTCATGCTATGGTGTCATCATGGACTGAGGGCACTGTGTAACGACGGCTGCCGCCTCCTGAATCAACGGTGGGCTGTGTGGAATCTTATTTTCAGCTCCAACTTTCTCTCTGTCCTTCTGTGGGTCCAACGCTGATCCCCAATTCTTCTGTAAAGCTCCGTACATGTTGAAGATCTGCTCCGAGGACCACGTCGCCATCAATGCGTGTGTGACTACCGGGGTGGTGTTAGCTTTCGTCTGCTTCGTCTCCATCGTCATCTCGTACGTGCGCAGCTTCCAGGCCGTGCTGAGGATTCCGTCCACCGAGGGCCGGGCCAAAGTCTTCTCCACCTGCCTGCCTCACCTCGTCGTCATCACTCTTTGTCATGGCTTTTTTCTGTGCTTACCTGACGCCTCTTTCAGGCTCCCCTTCTACGCTGGACCTACTGGTGTCCGTGTTCTACACTACGGTGCCCCCCACCCTGAACCCTCTCATCTACAGCCCGAGGAATCGGGACTTGAAGGCCGCCCTGGGTACGGTCCATTGAGGGAATTTCTTCCATCTGGGGGAGAAAAATCGTCATTTTATGACTTGAATGAACCGGTTTCGGTCAGGGACCTGATCTTTGTACCCCAGGAAGAGTTACCCAAATTTTCCCAAAGGACTCAATTACTCCATCCATTAACCATATTCACTGAGTGCTTACTATGTGCAGAGCACTGTACTAAGCGCTTCGGAGAGGACTGTATAAGAGAGCTGATAGACACAGTCGGTGACTACCACTCAGGAGTACTTGTAGTGATTCAACTGAGCCTGAGCACTGTAGTAGTTGCTTTGAAGAGAACAATGGAATTCGTAGTTGTGGGAAGAGTGCCCTATCTGCGACTTCACCCCCTCCCTCCCCTGGAGCAACCCACAGCAAGGACACAGAACTTCTATACTACAAGGTTGCGGAGTGGGAACTGTCCCAATCATATAAACATCCTGGGAATACGGGAGGACTAACTGTGTAAGAGGGGGCTTCGTATATAAGAGGCATTGCTGCTATTTCTAGTTGTAGGCGTTTAGACAGAGCCCTGCAGAGCCTGCCCTGCTGGATAAGAATCGGAACCCCTCCTTGGCTTGCTTGCTGCTCTACGGCTATGTGAGTACACTTAATAAAGAGGCAGAACAGATCACTCTGGCTCGATGTCTGGTCTTTGGATCGTCATCGCCCAATCTAAAGAACCCGGAACCGCTCTCTGGTCGGTGACCCCATCTGACATGGGGGGCATCTCCCCACAATTGCAGTAGTCGGCAGGATTGGGTGGTGATGCCCCAAATCCCAATCGTGGGTAAAAAGGAGGCGGGATGCCCAGAATCTCAGGTCCCGGGGTAGACCTCGCGGGTTTGGACGGGTGTAGCTGAAGTGCTTGATATGGCTGCCCCTCTCCCCGGGAATGGGTTTCTCTAGTGGAGACCCCGAAGGACATAGAGGTCGCTCTACGAGCCCTGGACAAGCATAAGATGTCTAAATCAGAGTGGAACTCGGGAATGTGGTCAGGTGTAGCTGGAGTGCTTGATATGGCTGCCCTCTCCAGGGAATGGGGTGCTCTATGGAGACCCCGAAGGGCATAGAGGACGCTCTATGAGCCCTGGACATCCATAAGATGTTAAAATCAGAGTGGAACGTGGGGATGTAGTCTGGTGTAGCTGAAGTGCTTGAGTTGAAGTGCTTGATAAAGATGATTTCCCCCCCCCCCCCCACGCCACCCAGGGAATGGTGTGCTCTAGCGGAGACCCCGAAGGGCACAGAGGAGGCTCTACGAGCCCTGGACATCCATAAGATTTCAAAATCATAGATGAGAGCCGTTGCGAACCTAGGGTGGCTGCTACTGGCGGCATGCCGACATGAAATGAGCATGCGGCTGGAAAGCGAAAGTAAGGCCAGCGAAGCCGAAAAGATGACTCGCGAGAATGAGTCAAAAGAACTTTATGCGGGACTCCTACAAGCGGCAAATAAGAACGCCGAAGAAGCAGTCGAGAACGGGGCATCTTGGGTGCAGACTAGCAAAGCTGAAGTGGCGTCCGATGGGCCGCCCCAGGGTACGGGCACTTATAATGGGCACCAACCGGGACCCGGACGCCTGACACCGAAATGAAGAATGGGATTATGAGGAAATGATAAACATCACAGAAAAAGACAGCGAGGGAGGGGTACGACCCCTCATCACTCAGGAAGAGCACGGGTTTGGGAGTCAGAGGTAATGGGTTCTAATCCCGGCTTCGCCACTTGTCAGCTGTGTGACTTCGGGCAAGCCACTTAACTTCTCTGGGCCTCAATTCCCTCATCTGTAAAATGAGGATTAAGACTGTGAACCCCAGGTGGGAATTTGTATCCTCCCAGCACTTAGAACAGGATTAAGACTGTGAACCCCAGGTGGGAATTTGTATCCCCCCAGCACTTAGAACAGTGCTGTGCACGTAGTAAGCATTTAAAAAGTGCCATCATCATCATCACAATCATTATTATTATAAGGAACCCCGAACCCGGAGACCACATCACTGTACGGGATTATACCCCGGTAGAATTGATGGAGGTTCACAAGCAATACCGACAGCTGCCTCGAGAAATGCTGCTGTCCTGGTTGGTCCGATGCTGGGACTAGGGGGGTGACGGGATTAAGTTAAGTGCACAAGAATTAGATAAACTACCTGGAGTTGTAGCTACCCCCCAAGTCAGGCAACAGTTGAAGGTGGGTCAAGCCTACAGAGGTGACCACTCTCTGATGGACTGGGCAGTGGCCACAGTAGAAGACACCTGGGCCACCCCGGTCGAGCTACTCACAGAACCAGAAGATTGGGTGGATATAGAAGGGGCATGCGCGATATTGAGAAGGTTTGGAATGAGACAGAAAATATATGCCAGGGGAGATTACAGCACCGAGGCAGCACCCTTGAATTCTGGAATGTGCAGTAAACTCCTCCGGTCGGTGCCCACCCCCCACATACAGGGAGTGCTGCTGCCCCTGGTTGAGGAATAGATGGGCAATCCTGTCATAGATCTTATGCTGGCTTTCGGGGATATGGAGGGGCTGATTGCAAAGTCTAGCAGGGTTCGAGGGGTTGCCCCGACAAAACCCATCGCTCAGAAGGAGCAATACAGAAGGTATTATTTTAACCGCAAATTTGGAGAGATTTCATAGCGGCGGGGACCAAACGAGAAAAGATAGATAAGCAGGCAAGCACCGTGCTGTTCGTCTGTGGAAAAATATACATAAGGACCAGCGGTATAGCACAGGGGAATGCAAACCCACAGCTGTAGCACCTGAAAGTGTCAACGGGTGTAAAAAAAAAGGAGGCCCATTCACCCAGCCCCGGGTGGTGCCTTGTGCACTGCTGTACCCGGACCTGAGCGAATGGAGAGACCAGCTGCAGGGAAGTGGCCAAAACTGCTTTCTTCAGGTCAGGTCAATCGGAGGGGATAGGAGGCCATATGTTACCCTGACCATTTACTGAGGTCCCCACAATAGTCAGTCCACCCTCACCTTGTTGGACACCGGTGCAGAAGTCACCCTTATACATGGGGACCCCAGCAAATTCATGAGCCTCCGTATGTGTATAGAAGTGTTTGGGGGACACAGCACCTCCTCCGTGAGAACCACCCTACGATTGGGTGTGGGCCGGATGGCCCCCGCCACCTATCAGGTACTCATCACGGCAGTACCCGATTGCATATTGGGGGTGGTGACATTTGACGACCTGGGACCCGCTCCCTCGAGACCCTCGGTATCAACTCTCGAGAACTGGCCTGTGGAGAAGGGGGTGGGGGAACTGCCAAGTGGCACATGGTACTCTGACGGGTCAGCCAAAGGGAACTCAAGTACGTGGGCTGCGGTTGCAGTCCACCCCCGACATGGATACAATCCTCAGGGAAGAAGGGGTCTGTCAGTCCAGCCAATGGGCTGACCTCAGGACAGAACGGATGCCCCTATCCATGCACCTGTTGTAGATGCCTTGACAAGCGACTAGTGGGCCGTATACCTCAGCCTAGTCCCATGCTTGAGGGTGTGGGAAGCAAAGAGGTGGATGGTAGCACGGGGCGAGGAATGGGAAAAGAGGTGTGGCGTGACATCGCCCGAATATTAAGAGCCCGGGAGGCCCCCCTCGCCGTGTACCATGTGCCCGCTCACCGGGAAACTCCCGGGAATGAGGAGGCAGATGCGCTGGCACAAGTGCGGGAGGCACGGCCTACAAACGCCATGCAGGGCGTGAATGGGTGAGGGTGGACTGAATATTCCGGGGACCTCACTAGCTCATATTGGGGTGGATGCCACTTATCTAGCCCTCCGGGGACCTGAGTGGGAAGGAATCCGCAGGGAGGTACACGAATTCTTGCTCAATTGTAAACATTGTATGGAAAAGAATTCGCGGCCTTATGGCCAACATAGGGACCCTGACCCTAAGCCAGAGAAAGAGATATGCGCTCACTGCGGTGGATACTCGTACGAGAGTGGTGTTCGCCTACCCGGTGGCATCAGCCATGCAGGTTACTACTATACAAGGGCTTCAGGTGATGGGGGCTGGATACGGCTTGCTGGCCTACAGAGATTCGGATCAGGGGACCCACTTTACGGGGCACGAGGTTGCGAGGACTGGGACACGCAACGTGACATTCTGTGGCCCTTACCCGGCTGGAAGGTGACACCACCATTCCATCACCATTTACCGGTGGAACCAACGTGTGGTGGGATGCCGCGCCTAAAGGACGATGGTTGCCTGCCACTGTAATTGCAGCCAGAGAATACAATGGGACTTGGGAGACTTTGACGGCCTTCAGCGCCACTGTGCAGGTGCCCTGCCACATGCTGAATTCTCCTCATGATTGGAGTGTGAACGTCATGATATCAAAAAGAAGTATCACAGGATACTCCCCACAGTAGGCATACAATCGTATTTATTGAGGGCTTACTCTGTGCAGAGCACTGTACTAAGCGTTTGGGAAGTACAAGTTGGCAACAATCAGTAGTTGCCAGTAGACATGATCTATCAGTCAATGGTATTTATTAGACTCTGAGTATGTGCAGAGCACAGTTCTAAGCACCTGGGAGAATACAAAGAGTTAGCAGACACAATCCCTTCCTTCAACAAGCTTACAATTTAACAGGGGAAAAAGCCACCAGAATAAACTACATACAAGACGATGAAAGAGAAGGGGATATTTTACTGTGTAAATAATAAAGAATATACAGTATTTACACAAATGCTAAGGGGGTTTTTGAGTACTCAAGTTCATAGGTGGTACAAGATTCTGACCAGGCAATTGATTCATTCATTCATTCAATCATATTTACTGAGCGCTTACTGTGTGCAGAGCACCATATTAAGTGCTTGGAAAGTACAATTCAGCAATAGAGACAATCCCTGTGCACAATGGGCTCACAGTCTAGTAGCGGGGAGATGAAAAACAAAACAAGTTAACAGGCATCAATAGAAATAAATAGAATTATAGATAGATACACAACAAAACAAGTAAACATGCATTAATATAAATAAATAGAGTTATAGGTACGTGCATAGATACATAAGTGCTGTGAGGCAGGAGGGAAGAGCAAAGGGAAAGAGATGGGTGATGCAGAGGGGAGAGGGAACTGAGGAAAAGGGGGGCCTAGTCTGGGAGGAAAAAGGGAGTTTGTTATAATACTTGTGGTATTTAGTAAGTGTTTACTATGTGCTAAGCACTGCAATAAATACCGGGATGGATATAAGATAATCAGATCCCACATAGGGCTCACAGTAGGAGCGAGAACAGGAATCGAATCCCTATTTTTGCAGGAAAAGGAACTGGTGCCCAGAGAACTTAAATGACTTGTCCAAGGTCACACAGCAAGAAACTGTGAGCAAGATACCAGCAGTGGGAAATAGAAAGGCAAAGGAGAGTAAGTAGGTTGCCTTGAAGGGCAGCACTGCCTAATGGATAAAGCACAAACATGGGAGTCAGAAGGACCTAGGTTCTGATCCTGGCTCTTCCACTTTTCTTCTGTGAGACTTTCGGCAAGTCACTTCACTTCTCTGTGCCTCAGTTACCTCAACTGTAAAATGGGGATTAAGACTATAAACCCCATGTGAGACAGGGACTGCGTATAACCCAATTTGCTTGTATCCACCCCAGGACTTAATACAGTGCCTGGTACATATTAAGTGCTTAAGAAATGCTGCAATTATTATTATTATTACAAGGGACTAAAGTATGTGAACTGTGGTGTAATTGTAGAACAGAGGCACAGAAAAGTGAAGTGAATTGCCCAAGGTCAGATAGCAGACAAACGGAGGAGATGAAATTAATAATAATAATAATAATTATGGTGATGATAATGGTATTTGCTAAGGGCTTACTATGTGTCAAGCACTGTTCTAAACACTGGGGTAGATACAAGGTAATCAGGATGTCCCACGTGGGGCTTACATTCTCAATTGCAATTTTACAGAAGAGGTCACTGAGGCCCAGAGAGGTTAAGTGACTTGCCCAAAGTCACACAGCTGAAGAGTGGCAGAGCTGGGATTAGAATGCAAGTCCTCTGACACCCAGGCCCGTGCTCTACCTAAAGGCCATGTTGCTTCAATGACTTTGAGAGCTCACTCCTACCTCATTGACCTGTTGTATAATGTGCATAGAGCTCTGCACATCAAAAGCGCTCAACAAACACCCTTGATTGACTGACCTATTGATTGATTGCACTTGTAATTTCTTACTGTTACCCAGAATGTAGGAACCCCAATTCCTTGTGGGTGGAAGACATGTACAGTGATTAGAAAACATGTACAGTGATTAGAGATGACAAGATCAAGCTTGCATCCAAGTCAGTGAGAAGGTGGGGTGAAGGATGAAGTCAGTAAAGTTGAGGTGAGAAGCAGCATGGCCTCATGTATAGATCACAGGCCTGGGAATCAGAGGACCTGGATTCTAATTTCAGCTCCTCCACTTGTCTTCTGTATGACCTTGGGAAATTCATTTCGCTTTTATGTGCCTCTGTTCTCCCTCCTACTTAGACGGTAAGCCCCATGTAGGACAAGGACCGTGTTCAACCTAATTCACTTGTATCTACCCCAGCACTTAGAAGAGTGTTCTACACACCGTAAGCACTTAACAAATACCATTTCTGATCTCTGAGAAGAGAGGGGAGCCCCGGATCACAGAGATTGTAACAGCCATCCAGACCCTACCTGTTGCCATTCCTCCTGTCAGGATCGTCCTCCTCGTTCAATCCACTCCCTTCTTTGTCACCCTTGCGCTTGGATTTGCTCCTTTCATTCACCCCACTATCAGTCCCACAACACTTATGCCCATATCCATCATTTATTTATTTATATTCACGGCTGTCTCCCCTGTAGACTGCACATTCATCATAAGCATGGGTTGGGCCTACCAACACAGTTATATTTACTCTCCCAAGTGTGTACTTAGTAAGCACTCAATAAATGCAATTTATTGATTGATGATCAATAACCCCACCAGACCTCTGCTCTCCCCATATTCAAAATCCTTCTGAAATCTCATCCCGTTCCATGCTGAGAAGCAGCATGGCTTAGGGGAAAGAGCACGGGTCTGTGAGTCAAAGGACATGGGTTCTAATCCCGGCTCCACCAGTTGTTTGCTGTGTTACCTTGGGCAAGCCATTTAACTTCTCTGTGCCCCAGTGACATCATCTGTCAAATGGGGATGAAGACTGGGAGCCCCACGTGGGACAACCTGATGACTTTGTTTCTGCCCCAGTGCTTAGAACAGTGCTTGGATTATAGCAAACACTTAACAAATACCGTTATCATCATCATCATCATCATCACCCAGAACGTTTCCCCATTCATTTATCTTCTCTCCAGATCACACCCACCAACTCTCTTTCTTGTATAGAGTTCTTAAGCTCGTTATTATCGGGGAGCGTGTCCGCTAATTCTGTCGCATTGTACTTGCTACCCAACCCCTTGTACACTGCTTTACTCATAGTAAGCACTCAATTAATGTCACCCATTGATTTTTTACATGCACTATTACTTAATCACTTACTTTTCCTTCTTCCTTCTGTCTATAATTCTAATATCTGTTTCCCCCCTCTAGATTGAAGAGAGGGTTTATGTCTTGATAGTCTAACGTAGTCTCTTAAAGATCTTAGCATACGACTCTGCATACCTTAGGAGCTCAATAAATACTACAGATTGAATGATTGATTAAATTACCTCTTCATCAGTTTTGGACAAGCTCTGTGGTTATGCATGTTTTTGTAGACCCAGCTAGGAGGTGGTTGAATTCTTCCAGAGGCCAGTGAGGACTTTTTTTTAGGTATTGGTTATGTGCTTACTTTGTGTCCACCACTGAGCTATATGCTGAGGTGGATTCAAGCTAATCCCAGACTAAACCCGCCATTTTCCTCTGCTCTCCATCCCTTCCCCATTGAACCGACTCGCTCCCTTTGCTCTATGCCCCTCCCCCATTACAGCACTTGTGTATATTCATACATATTTATAATTCTCTTTATTTATATTAATGATGTGTATATATCTATAATTCTATTTATTTATATTGATGCTATTGATGCCTGTTTACCTGTGTTGACGCCCATCTCCCCGCTTCTAGACCGTAAGCCCATGGTGGGCAGACATTTTCTCTACTTGTTGATGAATTGTACTGCCCAGGCGCTTAATATAGTGTTCTGCACATAGTAAACGCTGAATGAATATGATTGAATGAATGAATGAAGGAACGAATAATCAGGTTGGATAGAGCCCTTGTCCACATGTTACTCACAGTCACAAAGTACTCACAAAGTTACTCACAAAGTAAGGAGGGCATAGGATTTAATCCCCATTGTACAGATAAGGAGACTGACACACAGGAGACGTGAAGTGACTTGTCCAAGGTCACCCAGCTAACATGTGGCTAAACGCTGGGGTAGATACAAGATAAGCACGTTGGACACAGTCCCTGTCTGACATGGGACTCTCAGCCTCTCAGAGGGGGTAACTGAGGCACTGGGAAATTAGGTGACTTGCCCAGGGTCACACAGAAGATGAGAGATGAAGTCGGAATTAGAACCCAGTTTCTCTGGCTTCCAGGCCTGGGCTCTTTCCACTAGGCCAAGCTGCTTGTAGTCTCCAGAAGCTAACTGATCTTGCCAATCTGTCACTCCCTACTTCTGTGTTAAGGGCTCTGATTCTCCGTTGGTTACTCTGAGTAACCAATTGTACTCCCCCAATGAGGATATGAAGATATATTCTATTTTTGATATGGTATTTGTTAAGCACTTACTTCGTGTCAAGCACTGTTCTAAGCGTTGGGATAGATATATATTCAGGTTACACACAACCCCTGTCCCACATGAGGTTTTACACTGTGAACCCACTGTTGGGTAGGGACTGTCCCTATATGTTGCCAATTTGTACTTCCCAAGCGCTTAGTACAGTGCTCTGCACATAGTAAGCGCTCAATAAATACGATTGATGATGATGATGATGAGGTTCACAGTCTACATAGGAGGGAGAACTGGTATTGCATCTCCATTTTCCAGCTGAGGGAAATGAGGCCCAAAGAAGTGAAGTGACTTGCCCAGTGTCACCCAGCAAGCATTCTGGAAAGCTGGGACTCTCATGCCCAGGTTCTTTCCACTAAATCACGCTGCTTCTCCTATTCAGAAGCATATCACTCTCTCCCTCTCTCTGGATATGGGTATACATATGAAGAAGAAGATGTTGTTGTTGCCATGGGAACATCACAGGCCAGGACCGTTGCTGCAGCTGAGAGTGCCAGGTCCTTATCTCCAGAGGGTTCTCGCGTCGCCTGGCTAACGTGGTCCCTCCACCGTGGTCCAGGCCCGTCCTCCAGGCTTCCTCCTGGGAGCAGCGATTGCTTTACCTACGGGGACGGGGCCCGCCTGGATAGCAGGTAAGCATCCATGTGAGAGTAGAGAGTTGTTGAGGGCTCCTGGCTGCCCCTTGGTGGCTCACCGAGGAATCCGAGGTGGAAGAGGAGACCAGCCCAGTCCATAGGACGTCAGTACCCCCAGCCAGCCCCAGCTGCCCTGGTGAGAGTGAGCAGGGGTGGAGAAATTCCGGATGGATCCAGAAGGATGAAGCCAGAAATAGAGCCATTCTGGGGAGATTCTCGCACTCGGGGAACAGGTTAGAGTTCATTCATTCATTCAATAATATTATTGAGCGCTTACTGTGTGCAGAGCCCTGTACCGAGAGCTTGGAAAGTAAATTCAGCACCAAATAGAGACAATCTTTGCAAAAACAGGCTCACAGTCTAGAATGGGGGAGAGAACAGTTCAGAGCAAGACTGGACCCCAAACAGGGCAGGATTGTAGGAGGGGAATGTCTTGCTAGCATTAATAAATAATAAACTATTTTGTAAATTTTAAGAGCTTGCTGTGTGCCAGGAACTGTTCTAAGCTCTGTTAGATACAGGTTAATCGGGTTAGACAAAGTCCCTGTCCATCGTGAGGCTCACATCCTTATTCCCATTTTACAGATGAGGTAACCGAGGCACAGGGACGTGAAGTGACACAACAGACTTGTGAGAGAGCTGGGATTAGAACCCACATCTTTCTGACTCCCAGGCCTGTGCTCTATCCACCAGTTGCCCCATCACCACAGCTCTCCTCCCTCCAGCATCCCCATACTGGCTACCATGGCAATCGCCTGCCAGGCTCTGATGCTACAACTGAGCATAGGCACAATGCTATCGTCACTTCGGCTGTCAGTGGTTCCTGTATGTCAAAAACGTTTTTAGGGGGAACATGATTGTCAGGGATGAGACAGCGTGACTGATTCTGGGTAAAAAAACACAGTGCCATCATCAATTCTTCTGAACGGACGTTCTCCTACGAATCAATGCCTTTCCATGGCAGAAGAGTTTGCGTACGCCATTGTAGCTTAGAGCTATGCCAACGATCTGGCCACCTACTTCATTAGGAAAATTAACTCCATCAGTTCTGAGCTTCCCAAAGTCACCCCTCCCTCTTCTCCACCCCGTTCCCCCAACCCTCTCCTCTACTTTCCCAGCCTTCCCAGCAGTATCTGCAGAGGAGATCTCCTCCCTCCTCTCAAGTGCCATCCAATCCACCTGTGCTTCGGGCTACATTCCCTCCCATCTTATCAAAACTTTCACCCCTTCCCTCCTCTCTTCCTTAACTTCCATCTTCAACCGCTCACTCGCCAATGGCTTCTTCCCCTCCGCCTTCAAACATGCTCACGCCTCCCCCATCCTATAAAAACTCTCTCTTGACCCCACTGCCCCTTTCGGTTATCCCCCTATCTCCTTTCTACCCTTCGTTTCCCAACTCCTAGAACGAGCCATCTACACTCGCTGCCTCAAATTCCTCAACTCCAACTCTCCCCTGTAACCCCTCCAATCTGGCTTCCGTCCTCTACACTGCACCTAAACTGCCCTCTCAAAGGTCACCAGTGACCTCCTTGCCAACGCCAATGGCTCCTACTCTATCCTAATCCTCCTCGACGTATCAGCTGCCTCTGGCACTGTGGACCATCCCCTTCTCCTCAACACATCATCCAACCTTGGCTGCACGGACTCCGTTCTCTCCTGGTTCCCCTCTTATCTCTCTGGCTGTACATTTTCAGTCTCCTTCGCGGCCTCCTCCTCCACCTTCCATTCCCTTACTATAGGGGTTCCTCAAGGGTCAGTTCTTGGTGTCCGTCTGTTCTCCATCTATACTCACTCCCTTGGTGAACTCATTCGCTCCCACGGCTTCAACTATCATCTCTAAGCAGATGACACTCAAATCGACATCTCCTCTCCTGTTCTCTCTCCCTCCGTCCAGGCTCGTATCTCCTCCTGCCTTCAGGACAGCTCCACCTGGATGTCCGCCCACCACCTAAAATTCAACATGTCCAAGACTGAGCTCCTTATCTTGCCTCCCAAACCCTGACCTCTCCCTGATTTTCCTGTCACTGTGGATGGAACTACCATGCTTCCCATCTCAGAAGCCTGTAACCTTGGTGTCATCCTTGACTTCGCTATCTTATTCACCCCACATATCCAATCCATCACCAAAACCTGCCAATCTCACCTCCACAACATCGCCAAGATCCGTCCTTTCTGATCCATAAAAAACCACCACCTTGATGGTTCAATCTCTCATACTATCCCGACTGGAACACTGCATCAGCCTCCTCTCTGATCTCCCATCCTCCTGTCTCTCCCCACTTCAGTCTATACTTCACTCTGCTGCCCGGATTATCTTTCTACGGAAGCGCTCTGGGCATGTCACCCCCCTCCTCAAAATTCGCCAGTGGTTGCTTATTAACCTTCGCATCAAACAAAAACTCCTCACTATTGGCTTCAAAGCTCTCCATCTTCTTGCCTCTTCCTACCTTACCTCCCTTCTCTCCTTCTACAGCCCAGCCCGCACACTCTGCTCCTCTGCACCTAAATTCCCCACTATGGCTCGTTCTCGCCTGTCCCACTGTCGACCCCTTGCCCACGTCCTACCTCTGGCCTGGAATGCCCTCCTTCCATACCTCCGCTAAACTAGCTCTCTTCCCATTTTCAAGGCTCTACTGAGAGGTCACCTCCTCCAGGAGACCTTCCCAGACTGAGTCCCCCCTTTTTCCTCTCCTCCTCCTCTCCTCCCCATCACCCCCTTACCTCCCTCTGCCCTACTCCCTTCCCCTCCCCACAGCCTCTGTATATATTTGTGCATATTTATTACTATATTTATTTTGTTTGTACATATTTATTGCTCTATTTATTTTATCAATGATGTGTATATAGCTATAATTCTATTTATTCTGATGGTATTGACACCTGTCCACATGTTTTGCTTTGTTTTCTTTCTCCCCCTTCTAGACTGTGAGCCTGTTGTTGGGTTGGGACTGTCTCTATATTCTGCCGTCTTGTACTTCCCAAGCGCTTAGTACAGTGCTCTGCACACAGTAAGCACTTAATAAATATGATTGTTATGGGAAGGGAACATCCCGGCTGATTTTGTTATATTGTACTCTCCCAAGATTTTAGTAGAGTGCTCTGCACATAGTAAGCGCTCAATAAATACTTGTGACTGAGGATGATGATGATTAATAAAAATAATTTAGGAGTCAGCCGATCGTATTTACTGAGTGCTTACAGTCTGCAGTGCACTGTACTAAGCACTTGGGAGAGTGTAGTATAACAAAATAACACACATTCTCTGCCCACAGTGAGCTTACAGTCTGGAGTGGAAGCAGGCATTAATATAAATAAATATATTACGGATATGAGCATAAATGATGTTGAGCTGGGAGGGGGATGAATAAAGACAGCAAGTCAGGGGGATGCAGAAGTGAGTGGAAGAAAAGGAAAAGATGGGTTAGTCAGGGAAGGCCTCTTAGAGGAGATGTCCTTCAGTAAACCTTTGCAGAGGTGGAGAATAAGGCGCACTTTTAGGGTAGGTACGACCATTGGAAGAAGGGAGCAAAATTTGGATACAGATCCCATCCAACTGCCCAGATCCATCTCCTCTCATCTAATCATCTATCCATTCATCCATTTATTCATCCATGATCACAATTTATTGAGCACATCTTATGTGCCAAGTGCGGTAGTCGGCTTTTTGGAGACTTCATGACCTGCTCCACCCAGAATACCAAAGGTCAGGGCCCCTCAGACCCACTCTGCCCCAGTGAGAGTGACTTTGGTGGAGGAGGGTGGAGGGACAGGGAGAGACAAGGAGGCGGATGGAAGAGTCGAAGCCAGTCTGGAAAATGCTCACACTCAGAAACTACGTTGGGGTTCAGACCAAGGCCGTGTCCCCTGACTAAGCAGGGGGCTTGCAGAAGAGGGGCATTGTCCACTGCAGTGACCCAAACCATCACAAGCCCCTCCATCCTGATTCGCTTGTGTCCAGGCCAGTGCTTAGTACAGTGCCGGGCACATAGAAAGAGCTTAACAAATAAAATTATAATTATAATTATTATTATCCACTGCCCAGCCATGGCTACCAGGCCGCCGCCTGCTGGGTATTGGCACTGTGGGACAGCCTTGTCAGTTTGGATGAGCTTACAGTCTACCCAGGCACTCTGACAGTACTCTGCACACAGTAAGTGCTCAATAAAACGATTGATTGAATTAATGAATGACTATTAGGCCCATGCTGTTTTCACTAGATGACACTACTTCACTTCCCAAGTCACAGCACTGATAACACGTTCACTTTCAGAAAAGCAAAGTAGCAAGTTGGATAATTATTCAGAAGAAGACATTGATACTAAGGAATACAACACAAGGAGGGAACTTTTCCACATCATGTAAGACTGATAGGTTTTGGAGTGCTTCAGTGGTCTGAGAGGGAACAATACTTTTGTCAATTATGAAGGTTAAATGACTCACCCAAGAGAAGCAGCATGGACAAGTGGATAGAGCTCAGGCCTGGGAGTCAGAAGGACCTAGGTGATAATCCCGGCTCTGCCACTTGTCTACTATGAGACGTTGGGCAAGTTCTCTGTGGTTTCAGTTCCCTCTTTTGTAAAATGGGGATGAAGATTGAGGCCCCTGTGGGATATAAACTGGGTCCAACCCGTTAGCTTATATTGACCCCAGTGCCCTCTGAGGCGGGATTATCCATCACACACTGATTTTACCAGACATCCCTTCGGAACCTGAGAAAGCCTCCTTTCAGCCAGATCAATCAATCAATCAATCAATCATATTTATTGAGCGCTTGCTATGTGCATAGCACTGTACTAAGCGCTTGGGAAGTACAAATTGGCAACATATAGAGACAGTCCCTACCCAACATTGGGCTCACAGTCTAAAAGGGGGAGACAGAGAAAAAAAAACAAAAAAAACCCCAAACATACTAACAAAATAAAATAAATAGAATAGATATGTACAAGTAAAATAAATAAATTAATAAATAGAGTAACAAATATGTACAAACATATATACACATATACAGGTGCTCTGTGGAAGGGAAGGAGGTAAGATGGGGGGACAGAAAGGGGGACGAGGGGGAGAGGAAGGAAGGGGCTCAGTCTGGGAAGGCCTCCTGGAGGACGTGAGCTCTCAGCAGGGCCTTGAAGGGAGGAAGAGAGCTAGCTTGGCGGATGGGCAGAGGGAGGGCATTCCAGACCCGGGGGATGACGTGGGCCGGGGGTCGATGGCGGGACAGGCGAGAACGAGGTACGGTGAGGTGATTAGCGGCGGAGGAGCGGAGGGTGCGGGCTGGGCTGTAGAAGGAGAGAAGGGAGGTGAGGTAGGAGGGGGCGAGGTGATGGACAGCCTTGAAACCCAGGGTGAGGAGTTTCTGCCTGATGCGCAGATTGATTGGTAGCCACTGGAGATTATTGAGGAGGGGAGTAATATGCCCAGAGCATTTCTGGACAAAGATAATCAGGGCAGCAGCATGAAGTATGGATTGAAGTGGAGAGCGACACGAGGATGGGAGATCAGAGAGAAGGCTGATGCAGTAGTCCAGACGGGATAGGATGAGAGCTTGAACGAGCAGGGTAGCGGTATGGATGGATAAGAAAGGGCGGATCTTGGCAATGTTGTGGAGCTGAGACCGGCAGGTTTTGGTGACGGCTTGGATGTGAGGGGTGAATGAGAGAGCGGAGTCGAGGAAGGGAAGGGGGGTGGCGATGGGAAAGGAGAACTGGGATGGGGTGGGGACGGGGAGAAGGGGAGGGAGGGGGCCGGGAGGGAAGAGCGGAGGACTGGCGCTGGTACAGAAGAATCCTTGGTAGGGGGTGAGGGGGAGTGGTCTTGGTGGGGGAGAGGGAGGGAAAAATCTAGGTGGGAGAGGGGAAGGGGAAGGTGAGGAATGGGAATGGCAGTTGGGAGCAAGGGAACTGAAAGTTCATGGTGAGGTCAGCAGGGCGAGTGACAGTACAGCGGGAGGTTAACAATTGAGATGCAGAAGCAATAAAACAGTAGCAATGATATAAGTAGGCGATGGCATCACGGGGTGCAGTTAAACAACCAATATGCTATGGCAATAATAAAATTGGCAGATAATGATGTCACAGGGAGCAGATACAAACTATTAAGTGCTGGAGTTGGGTGGGCCAGTCAAGGGGGGTCAGGGAGCCGAGATACCTGGGGAGAGGAGCCAACAGTCCGCTAGCATGGGAGGGCTGAGGAGGTGCGAATGAGGTTGTCGTTAATGTAACATGGTGCTAACGAGGGCTTTTTACCTGGGGGCGGGGGGAGAGTCAGTCAGGACCGGACCGGGAAGGGGGGGATGAGGGGCACTTTAAGGAAGGTCGCCTAAGTGGGGGAGGGGGGTGGAAGCAGGGGGGCGACCGTAGGGGCGCTGTGATCGCGGGCGGGCGGGCGGGCCTCCCGGGCAAGGCCGCGCGGCGTGATGGCGGGAGGGCGGGCCTCTCGGGAACGGAGTCCCGGGCGTCTATGGCGGTGCTCTGAGGAGAGGATCCTTCTGGGAGCAGCAAGGCCACGCGGTGTGATGGCGGGCGGGCTTCTCGGGAACGGAGTCCCGGGCGTCTATGGGGGCGCTCTGAGGAGAGGATCCTTCCGGGAGCAGCAAGGCCGCGCGGTGTGATAGCGGGCGGGCGGGCCTCTCGGATAACGGAGTCCCGGGCGTCTATGGCGGCGCTCTGAGGAGAGGATCCTTCCGGGAGCAGCAAGGCCGCGCGGTGTGATGGCGGGCGGGCGGGCGGGCCAGATAACTGTTTACATGCGCCCCTCTGTAGGGTGTCTTAGTGAGGTGAGTGATGACAGTATCAACACAAGGAGACTGGTTTTTTCAGAGAAAAGGGTGGGGAAATCTTCCCTTTATGACTCTCCCGTTGGAGGCCTTCATGCCCCTCTTCCTCAGGCTGTAGATGAGGGGGTTCAGGGTGGGGGACACCACGGTGTAGAACACGGGCACCTGCAGGTCCAGCGACAAGGAGCAACCTGACGGGGGCTTCACGTAAGTACAGAAGCAAGTCACGACAAAGAGAGTGACGACGACGAGGTGAGGTAGAGAGGTGGAGAAGGCTTTAGCCCAACCCTCAGTGGCTGGCATCATCAGCACGCCCTGGAAGATACGAGATGACGATAGAGACGAAGCAGACGATGGCTAACTTTACCCCAACGGTCACTCTCACGTCGATGGCGAAGTGATCCTCGGGGCAGGTGATCTTCAGCGGGGGGGGAGAGGGGGGACGTCACAGAAGAACTGCTAAATGATGTTGGAACCGCAGAAGGATAGGGAGAAGATCGAAGCTGAATATAGGGCCCCTAACAACCTTCCTCTCAGCCAGGATGAGGCGGCCATCTTCTCACAGTCCCCTTGGCCACTGATGGCCTCGTAGTGCAGTGGGAGGCAAAAGGCGTCGTAGCGGTCGTAGGACATGGTCATGAGGACAAAATACTCCTAGACCGCAAACAAGATCACCAGTAAAATCTGAGCCACACAGCCCCGGAAGGAGATGGAGCTGTTATTAGTCAAGGAGATGGTGACAGATTTGGGGACGGTGACGGAGATGAGACAGAGGTCGAGGACAGACAGGTTCCTATGGAAGAAGTACATGGGGGTGTGGAGGCACCGGTCGAGAGTGGTGTCGGCGACAATGAGGAGATTCCCCGTCAGAGCGGCCAGGTAGACCAGGAGGAGCGGCACGGCATGGACCAGCTGCACCTTCCAGACCTCCAAGAAACCCAGCAGGAGGAATCCCGTCACAGTGGAGACTTTTGGACATTTTTCGGAAGCACCATTGACTTTCAGTGGATAAGGGAAGAGCCAAAGTTGGAGTTCATTGATGGGATGAGGGAAGAAATTGACAGAACATTTGCTGTGATTTTCTATGGAGAGGATACAGTTAGTTAATTCAAAGTGATCTTTGAGTTCCTTATCTGGAAGGGATAAGGAAAGATCCAGATTTTAGCATTAGTTTGGTCCATTTAAAGGGAATTCCTGAGATTGTCTCCCCTCCGCCACCACAACAGAGTTAGTAGACACATTTCCTGCCCACATCTAGTTTACAGTCTGGAGGGAGATCTTTTTCTATCTTCGTCTTCAACCCTCCTCACAGCCTGAACTTGTTCGCTACTTCCACTACCCAATACTTTGTGTGTGTGCGTGCGCACACACACACACACACACACACACACACACACAGAGAAACATTCACAGATATAGAAACAAACACACACAGCTTCTAGCACAGGGAACCTGATTGCAGCAGCTCCTGTAAAGTGGAAAATGAATTCCTTCAGTCATAGTTGTTGAGCACTTACTGTGCGCAGAGCACTGTACTAAATAATAATGATATTTGTTATGCGCTTACTATGTGCCAAGCACTGTTCTAAGCGCTGGATGCTGGGGAGAGTACAATAGAATAGTAAACATACACAGTCCCTGCCCACAACGTGCTTACAGTCTAGAGGAATAACGAATTGTAGCTGGGTTGACATCAGTGAATACCTGATCATTGGCTTCAGTGCCATCCACCTGTTCTAACTCCCCTTCTCATTATCCGCTTTCTTCAACAAACCCTCCAAAAAGAACCTTCTTACCATGACTCGCTTTCAACGCTTCCTCCTCCCACCTCTGGCTCCCACTCTTCCTTTAGCCTGGAAATCCGCCCTTTTCAATTCCCCAGCCGGAAGATACCCCATCCTCAAAAACCCTCTGGAATTCCACCTTCTCAAAGAGCATTTAGCTAATTCACTTTTTTCCACCGTCTGTCAGTGATCATATCCAGACTTAATGCATCCTCAGATCCTCATGATATGATGCTGAAGGTAAGGTACGTTACTCTAGGCTGTAAGCTCCTTGAGGAAACATGTCTACCAACTCTTTTATATTCTATTCCTCCGATCATTTAGTACAGTGCTCTGCACACAGCAAGCACTCAATAAATGTCTCTGATTGGATGACTGATTAATGTCTGCTTCCCCCCAGACATTGAGCTCCTTGTGGTCGGGGAACATGTCTACCAACTCTTTCATAGGGTACTCTCCTCAGCACTCAGTTTAGTGCTCTGCACACATTATGCACTCAAATATGATTATCAAGCACTAATAATTATAATGATAGTATTTTTTAAGTGCTTACTATGTGCCAAGCACTGTTCTATGCACTGGGGAGACAGAAGTTAATCAGGTTGTCCCACCTGGGGCTCACAGACCTAAACCCCATTTTACAGATGAGATAACGGAGGCCCGGAGAAGTTAAATGACTTTCCCGAAGTCACACAGATGACAAGTGGCAAAGCCGGGGTTAGAACCCACAAACTCGGACTCCCACGCCTGTGCTCTTTCCACTAAGCCAGCCTGCTTCATCATCATCATCAATCGTATTTATTGAGCGCTTACTCTGTGCAGAGCACTGTACTAAGCGCTTGGGAAGTACAAATTGGCAACATATAGAGACAGTCCCTACCCAACAGTGGGCTCACAGTCTAAAATGGGGAGACAGAGAACAAAACCAAACATACTAACAAAATAAAATAAATAGAATAGATATGTACAAGTAAAATAAATAAATAAATAAATAGAGTAATAAATATATACAAACATATATACATATATATAGGTGCTGTGGGGAAGGGAAGGAGGTAAGATGGGGGGGATGGAGAGGGGGACGGGGGATGATACGCTTCTCATCCATATATCTATTGTTCCATTCTTTTCTCCTCCCATTTGTAAACGAAATTTTGCTTATCTAGCCTATTATATTGGGAAGTCTTTGAGGGTAGGGATCATGTCTTTTACCTCTCTTATTATGGAATTTCTTAAGCTCTTATTAGGTGCCAGGCACTGTACTAAGCTCGGGGGAGAATCCAAGAAAATTGGGTGGGTCACAGTCCCCGTCCCACACAGGGCTCACATTCTCAGTCCCCATCTTACAGATGAAAGAACTGAGGCACAGAGAAGCGAAGTGTCTTGCCTCAGATCACCGAGAAGTATCCTGGCCCAGTGGAAAGAGCATGGGCCTGGGCTCTATTTCCAGCTTTGCCAAATGCTTGCTATGTGACCTTGGGCAAGTCACTTATCTTCTCTGTGCTTCAGTTCTCCTGTTGTCTCTCCTGCTCATACTGTGAGCCCCATGAAGTACAGGGATTGTGTCCAACCTGGTTAAATCGCCCAGTGCTTAGAATAATGTTTGATATATAGTAGGCACATAGCAAATACCATTAAAAAATAAAAAAGAGGTAGAACCCAAGGCTTCTGAGTCCCAGCCCATGCTTTATCCACTAGACCACAGTGCTTCGCTCCTGTATCCGCCCAAAATTTGGTAGGGGGAGTTCTGTGAGGAGGAATTGGTGATGAAGCATCTGGCTAATGCAGTCTCATTCATACCCTCTTGTCCCTACACGGTGAGCTGAGCTGATAGTTGAAATCACCACGGCACGGGGCTGACGCCATACCATAATGTCCTAGATCGGCAGCCATAGCTTCCGGACTTTGGGAGGTGGATGGAGTGGGCCAGGGGTTACCATAGGGGCAAATGCTTTCTCTCTGCTTGTGACATTTTGCACCCTGGGCCCTGGTCATGAACGTCTTCCCATAATAACCCTCACACTCACATCATCATCATCATCATCATCATCAATCGTATTTATTGAGCGCTTACTCTGTGCAGAGCACTGTACTAAGCGCTTAGGAAGTACAAATTGGCAACATATAGAGACAGTCCCTACCCAACAGTGGGCTCACAGTCTAAAAGGGGGAGACAGAGAACAAAACCAAACATACTAACAAAATAAAATAAATAGAATAGATATGTACAAGTAAAATAAATAAATAAATAACTAGAGTAATAAATATGTACAAACATATATACATGTAAACAGGTGCTGTGGGGAAGGGAAGGAGGTAAGATGGGGGGATGGAGAGGGGGCGAGGGGGAGAGGAAGGAAGGGGCTCAGTCTGGGAAAGCCTCCTGGAGGAGGTGTGCTCTCAGCAGGGCCTTGAAGGGAGGAAGAGAGCTAGCTTGGTGGATGGGCAGAGGGAGGGCATTCCAGACCCGGGGGATGACGTGGGCCAGGGGTCGACCTTGGGACAGGCGAGAACGAGGCACGGTGAGGAGATTAGCGGCAGAGGAGCCGAGGGTAAGGGGTGCGCTGTAGAAGGAGAGAAGTGAGGTGAGGTAGGAGTGGGCGAGGTGATGGAGAGCCTTGAAGCCGAGGGTGAGGAGTTTCTGCCTGATGCGACAGAAACTCAGGGATAAAGTCGAAGCTGAATAGAAGACCCCATACAGCACCCCGCTGAGCCAGGAGGCAGCTGCCATCTTTTCACAGGCCGTGTTGGTCATGATGAGCTCATAGCGCAGGGGTTGGCAGATGGCTTAGTACAGTGCTCTACACACAGTAAGCGTTCAATAAATACGATTGAATGAATGGCAGCGTAGCAGTCGTAGGACATCGCCATGAGGATGGCCACCTCTGAAAAAGAAAACAAAACTACCAAAAAGACCTGAGCGACAAAGCCCAGGAGGAAGATGGTTCTACGATCAGTCAGGGACATGACGATAGAGTTGGAGATGGTGACAGAGATGTAGCAGAGGTCGATGACGAACAGGTACCTGAAGAACAAGTACATGGGTGTGTGGAGACGCTGGTCGTGGATGGTGACGGCGGGGATGAGGAGATTCCCCGACAGGGCCTCCAGGTAGACCAGGAGGAACAGCGCGGCGTGGACCAGCTGTAGCTCCCGTATCTCCGAGAAACTCAAAAGGAGGAATTCCCTCACCATGGCGACACTGGACATTTTTGGGAGGCAGCAGTGACTTTCTACATGGGATGAGGGAAGAGTCAAAGTTGGAGTCAATTGGTGGAATGAGTAACGGCACTGACAAGACACTTGCTAATGATTCTCTATGGAGAGGAGACAATTATTGAATTCAAAATGATTTTTGAGTTCACCGTGGAGACATTGAACATTTCTGAGGAATGATGTCGACTCTGACACAGGACGAGGAAGGGAATACTTGAATTTAGAGATATTGATGTTGGGGGTGAAGGAATAAGAGTAAGTCAATCAATTCTTTTTATTGAGTACCTACAGAGGGCACAGCATCAGTACATATGATCACTGCCCCCAAGAAGATTTCATTCTATTGGAAGCTCCAAGCTACAAACCGTGTAGAAGCAGGGTGCACTACTGGGATGAACACAGGCCTGGAAGTCAGAGGACCTGGGTTCTAATCCCAACTCTACTAGTTTTCTGCTGCATAGCCATGGGATTGTGAGACGTTCTCTATGCCTCCGTTTTCTGAATAGCAAAATTCATTCATTCATTCAATCGTATTTATTGAGCGCTTACTGAATGCAGAACACTGTACTAAGTGCTTGGGAAGTACAGGTTGGCAAAATATAGAGACGGTCCCTACCCAACAGTGGGATCACAGTCTAAAATGTGGATTCGATACCTGTTTTCGCTCCTACTTAGTCTGTGAATCCCCTATGAGACATAGACTGTGTTCTTCTAGATTGTCCTGAATCTCCCCCAGCATTTAATACTTTGCCGGGAATATAGTAAGCACTAAATACATATCAAGAGTATAATTCTGGGTTGGGAGACTGAAACTAAAATGAATAGTGGATAGGAGAGGTTAGAGTACATAAAGAAATGAACATGACTGTCGTTAATTTTTTTTCAGTGGTTTTAGAGTCAAACAGGAAGTGCCTTTATACATAGATTCATCCATTTAATGGAGAGAGAATGAGCCTGGTAGACAGAAAGACCTGAATTCTAATCCTCTCTACACCCCTTGTCTGTTGTATGAACCGGAGACAGCCACTTACCTTTTCTGTGCCTCAGTTACCTCATCTGTAAATTGGGGATTATGACTGAAAGCACCATGTGGGGCATGGACTGTGTCCAACCTGATGAGATTGTATCCACCCTAGTGCTTAGTAAAGTATCTGGCATATAGTAAGCACTTAACGATACCATAAAACAAACAACAAAAATAAAACCCACATATACACCAAGCTGATTCCATTTGCCGACATATCTGCATTCACACTTGTCCAATCAATCAATCAATCAATCAATCCATCGTATTTATTGAGCGCTTACTGTGTGAAGAGCACTGTACTAAGCGCTTGGGAAGTACAAGTTGGCAACATGTAGAGGCAGTCCCTAACAAACAGTGGGCTCACAGTCTAGAAGGGGGAGACAGAGAACAACACCAAACATATTAACAAAATAAAATAATTAGAATAGATATGTACAAGTAAAATAAATAAATAAATAGAGTAATAAATATGTACAAACATATATACAGGTGCTGTGGGGAAGGGAAGGAGGTAAGACGGTGAGGATAGAGAGGGGGACGAGGCGGAGAAGAAGGAGGGGGCTCAGTCCGGGAAGGCCTCCTGGAGGAGGTGAGCTCTCAGTAGGGCCTTGAAGGGAGGAAGAGAGTTAGCTTGGCGGATGTTGGGAGGGAGGGCATTCCAGGCCCGGGGGATGACGTGGGCCGGGGGTCGACGGCGGGACAGGCGAGAACGAGGCACGGCGCGGAGATTAGCGGCAGAGGAGTGGAGGGTGCGGGCTGGGCTGTAGAAGGAGAGAAGGGAGGTGCGGTAGGAGGGGGTGAGGTGATGGAGAGCCTTGAAGCCAGGGTGAGGGGTTTCTGCCTGATGCGCTGATTGATTGGTAGCCACTGGAGATTTTTGAGGAGGGGAGTAACATGCCCAGAGCGTTTCTGGACAAAGGCAATCCGGGCAGCGGCGTGAAGTATGGATTGAAGTGGGGAGAGACACGAGGATGGGAAATTGGAGAGGAGGCTGGTGCAGTAATCCAGTCGGGATAGGATGAGAAACAGGAGGATGGGAGATCAGAGAGGAGGCTGATGCAGTAATCCAGTCGGGATAGGATTACTGCGGGATAGGAGCCAGTCGGTACGGACTCACAGTCTAGAAGGGGGAGACACACAACAAAACAAAACAAGTAGACAGCAGGCTCCACTGCCTCCTCCAGTTATCACCCTATCTCTCTCCTACCCTTCCTTTCCAAACTTCTAAAGCGTGTCATCTACACTTGCTGCCTCGAATTCCTCAACTCCAACTCTCTCCTGGACCCCCTCCAATATGGCTTCCGTACCCTCCAGTCCACCGAAACTGCCCTCTCAAAGGTACCAATGACCTCCTTCTTGCCAGATCCAATGGCTCCTACTCCATCTTTATCCTCCTCCACCTCTCAGCTGCCTTTGACACTGTCGACCATCCCCTTCTCCTCAACATGTTATTGAACCTTGGAATAACAGATTCCGTCCACTCCTGGCTCTCCTCTTATATCTCTGGCAATACATTATCAGTCTTCTTCGCGGGCTCTTTTTCCCCCTCCCATCCCTTAACTGTAGGGGTTCCCCAAGGGTCAGTTCTAGGTTCCCTTCTATTCTCCATCTATACTCACTCCCTTGGTGAACTCATTCACTCCCACGGCTTCAACTGTCATGTCTACGCAGATGACACCCAAATCTACATCTCCTCCCCTGTTCCCTCTCCCTCCCTCCAGGCTTCTATATCCTCCTGCCTTCAGGGCATTTACATCTGGATGTCTGCCTGCCATCTAAAACTCGGTATGTCCAAGACTGAGATCCTTATCTTGCCTCCCAAACCCTGTACTCTCCCTGACTTTCCCGTCACTGTGGACAGCACTGCCGTCCTTTGTGTCTCACAAGGGTAGGGACCGTCTCTATATGTTTCCGACTTGTACTTTCCAAGCGCTTAGTACAGTGCTCTGTACACAGTAAGCGCTCAATAAATACGATTGAATGAATCCATCACCAAAACCTACCGGTATCACCTTCACAACATTGCCAAGATCCTCCCTTTCCTCTCCATCCAAACTGCTACCTTATTGGTATAATCTCTCATCCTATCCCGTTTGGATTACTGCATCAGCCTCCTTTCTGATCTCCCATCCTCCGTCTCTCCCCGCTTCAGTCTATACTTAACTCTGCTGCCTGGTTCATCTTTCTACAGAAACGCTCTGGCAATGTCCCTCCCCTCCTCAAAAGTCTCCAGTGGTTGCCTATCAACCTTCGCATGAAGCAAAAACTCCTCAATATTGGCTTAGAACCTCTCCATCACCTTGCCGCCTCCTACCTCACTTCCCTTCTCTCCTTCTACAACTCAGCCCTCGCACTCTGCTCCTCTGCCGCTAACCTCCTAACTGTGCCTCATTCTTGCCTGTCCTGTTGTCGACCCCTGGCCCACGTCCTACCTCTGGTCTGGAATACGCCCGTGTCGTCTAGAGACAGCCATGTTTCAGTTAGGGCGAGGTGGAGTAGAGAGCTGGAAAGGAATAGGTCCAGGATGAAAGGGATCTTACTTAAAACAGTGCGGGGGTTCCAGAGGCCACACTTGGCAGCAGCTGTCGAGGGAGGGGAGGGAGGGGGGAAGGGTGCGAGGGGTGGGGAGGGTTTGGATTGGGATGAGTTGGCGGGGGCCTGGGCGGGGAGAGTGGGAAGGGGGGTGGCGATGGGAAAAGATAACTGGGATGGGGTCGGGGTGGGGAGAAGGGGAGGGAGGGGGCCGGGAGGGAGGAGCGGAGGACTGGCGCTGGTACAGAGGGATCCTTGGTAGGGGGTGAGGGGGAGTGGTCTTGGTGGGTGAGAGGGAGGGAAAAAGCTGGGTGGGAGAGGGGAAGGGGAAGGTGAGGAATGGGAATGGCAGTTGGGAGCAAGGGAATTGAAAGTTCATGGTGAGGTCAGCAGGGCGAGTGACAGTACATCGAGAGGTTAACAGTTGAGATGCAGAAGCAATAAAATAGTAGCAATGATATAAGTAGGCGATGGGATCACAGGGGGTAATTAAACAATCAATATGCGATGGCAATAATAAAATTGGCAGACAATGATGTCACAGAGAGCAGATATTAAGTTCTGGAGTAGGGTGGGCCTGTTAAGGGGGGTCAGGACGCAGAGATACCTGGGGAGAGGAGCGAACAGTCAACTAGCATGGGAGGGCTGAGTAGGTGCGAATGAGGTTGTCGTTAATGTAACATGGTGCTAACAAGGGCTTTTTACCTGGGAGCGGGGGGAGAGTCAGGACCGGACCGGGAAGGGGGGGATGAGGGGCACTTTAAGGAAGGTCACCTAAGTGGGGGGGGGGGGGTGGAAGCAGGGGGGCGTCCGTGGGGGCGCTGTGATGGCGGGCGGGCCTCTCGGGAACGGAGTCCCGGGCGTCTATGGCGGCGCTCTGAGTAGAGGATCCTTCCGGGAGCAGCAAGGCCGCGCGGTGTGATGGAGGGCGGGCCTCTCGGGAGCGGAGTCCCGGGCGTCTATGGCGGCGCTCTGATGAGAGGATCCTACCGGGAGCAGCAAGGCCGCGCGGTGTGATGGCGGGCGGGCCTCTCGGGAACGGAGTCCCGGGCGTCAATGGCGGCGCTCTGAGGAGAGGATCCTTCCGGTAGCAGCAAGGTCGCGCGGTGTGATGGCGGGCGGGCTTCTCGGGAACGGAGTCCCGGACGTCTATGGCGGCGCTCTGAGGAGAGGATCCTTCCAGGAGCAGCAAGGCCGCGCGGTGTGATGGCAGTGTCCCGCCATCGGCTCCCGGCCCACGTCATCCCCCGGGCCTGGAATGCCCTTCCTCTGCCCATCCGCCAATCTAGCTCTCTTCCTCCCTTCAAGGCCCTACTGAGAGCTCACCTCCTCCAGGAGGCCTTCCCAGACTGAGCCCCTTCCTTCCTCTCCCCCTCGTCCCCCTCTCCATCCCCACATCTTACCTCCTTCCCTTCCCCACAGCACCTGTTTATATGTATATATGTTTGTACATATTTATTACTCTATTTATTTATTTATTTATTTATTTATTCATTCATTTTACTTGTACATATCTATTCTATTTATTTTATTTTGTTAGTATGTTTGGTTTTGTTCTCTGTCTCCCCCTTCTAGACTGTGAGCCCACTGTTGGGTTGGGACTGCCTCTATATGTTATCAACTTGTACTTCCCAAGCGCTTAGTACAGTGCTGTGCACACAGTAAACGCTCAATAAATACGATTGATTGATTGAGTGATAATCATTCATTTCCTGGCTCCACCAGTTGTCAGCTGTTTTACTTTGGGCAAGTCATTTAACTTCTTTGTGTCTCAGTTACCCCTTCTGGAATATGGGGATTAAGACTGAGCCACCCGTGGGACAACCTGATCACCTTGTAACCTCCCCAGCACTTAGAACAGTGCTTTTCACATAGTAAGCGCTTAATAAATGCCATTATTAATTTTATTATTATCATTATTATTATTTCTAGACTTTGAGCCCGGTGTGGGCAGGGATTGTCTCTCTTTGTTGTTGAATTGTACTTTCCAAGTGCTTAATACAGTGCTCTGCACACAGTAAGCACTCAATAAATACGATTGAATGATAATATCAGGATGTAAGTATGATACACACCAAAAAGTGTTTACAGAAATGATCAATTAATCAATGGTATTTATTGAGCATTTACTGTGTGCAGAGCACGGAACTAAGTGCTTGGGAGAGTGAAATAGAACAGAGTTGGGAGAGTACAATAGAAAAGAGTTGGTAGACAATATACAAATATATTTGTAAAGTGTGTTTGTGTGTGTGTGTGTGCGTAAGAAAGAGAGAGAGAGAAAGAGAGAGAGAGAGAGAGAGAGAGAGAGAGAGAGAGAGAGAGAGAGAGAGAGAGAGAGAGAGGGGTGAGTGGGTGGGGTGTTAGGACTGTTAGGACCTCAGGCCCTTTTTCATTTCTCCAAAGCCATTGCCTTCCCATCCTGGGTCTCTGACAGTGAAAATGCAGACTTAGAAGCCAAAACGGAGGGAGGCTGAGGGTTGACAATAAAAATGGGGATTTTCCTATTCCTTCCTGTAACTGTGCTCCTTCTTTGTGGGAAATCCACAGATAATCCATGAAAATGGGGAACACCCCCAAAGTGAGAGAATTCTTCCTGCTGTGATTCTCGGAGGTCTGGTAGCTGCCGCTGGTCCACGCCACACTGCTCCTCCTGGTCTATCTGGCGGCCCTGATGGGGAATCTCCTCATAGTCGCCATCACCTCCCTCGACCAGCACCTCCACACCCCCATGTATTTCTTCCTTAGGAACCTGTCCGTCCTCGACCTCTGCCTCATCTCCGTCACCGTCCCCAAGTCCACCCACAACTCCCTGATCAATGGCAGAGCCATCTATCTATGGGGATGCGTAGCTCAGGTCGTTTTTGTGATTTCATTTGCTTTCTCAGAGTTGTCCCTCCTCAGGGAGATATCCTACAACTTCTACGCGGCCATATGTCGCCCCCTCTGCTACGAGGTCATCGTGGACCGACGGGCCTGTGGGAAGATGTTCACTGCCCCGTGGCTCAGCGGGGGACGGTTCGGAGCAATCTACACAGCAGGGACATTGACACTGAGGTTCTGTGGCTCTAACTTGATCCAGCAGTTCTTCTGCGATATCCCTTCCTTACTGAAGATCTCCTGTTCTGAAACGCACATTGTCATCGATGTCAGCGTGTCCACTGCATTTAGCTTGGCTTTCATCTCCTTCATTTTCATTTTTGTCTCATACGTGCACATCTTCTGTGCTGAGAATTCCGGCCGCCGAGGGCCGGGCTAAAGCTTTTTCCACCTGCCTGCCCCACTTCGTAGTTGTCACTATCTTCTCGATTGGAACCATTGCATACCTCAAGCCCGTGTCAGACTCCCCCAGGACCCTGGACCTGCTGGTGTACGTGCTCTAGACCACGATGCCCCTTGCCCTGAACCCCCTCATCTACAGCCTGGGGAACCGGGACATGAAGACCGCCCTGGCGAGGGTCCTACAGGGGCATAAATTCCTCCAGAATAAAGATCTCCTCTTTTTGACCTGACATTTATACCCAGAATGTTAACAAACTCCCTGGTCACAAACTGCACTGTACTAAGTGTTGTAATTTCTCCTTCTCTGGTGATCAATTAGTGGTATTAATTGAGTGCTTACTCTATGCAGTGCATTGTAGTAAGCGTTTGGGAGAGTCCAACACATCAAAATTGGCAGAGTCGTTCCCCTCCCACAAGGAGCTAACGGTCTTGAATACTCTTCACTACCCTGTCTCCCTTCCCTTGACTTTCCAGATTCCAAATCCTTCCCTGACTAAATTGCTATTTTTCCAGAATCATGAGACATTGTGTTTTCAGCTGATCTATCTGATGTCCACTCCAGATCACTCTCCCCACCTTCACAGCCTTATCGAAGGCAAATCTCCTCCAAGAACTCTTCCCTGACCAAGCCCTCATTTCCTCTGCTCCCACTCCCTTCCTTGTCACCTTTGCACTTGGATTTGCTCCCTTTATTCACTCCTTCCTCAGCCCCACGGCATTTATGTCCATATCCATGATTTATTTATTTGTATTCATTTCTGTCTCCTTCACTAATAATGATGGTATTTGTTAAGCGCTTGCTATGTGCAAAGGGTCTATAAGCTCCCTGTGGGAAGGGAACGCATCTACCGACTCTGTTATATTGTAATGTCCCAAGCGCTTATTACAGCGTTCTGCTCACGGTAAGCACTTAATAAATATCACTGATTGATTGATTGACTAACATGGTCCCGTATGACCTTCCATGCAATACTTTAACATTACGTGCCTGGCCTCCTTCTCTCTAGATTCCAGCTGCTCTCTCGGAATTGATTCTCAGTGATTGAAAATATTGCGATGTCGTACTTGGGGTGGTTGGGGTATGTGGGTTTTCCCCACCTCCATCTACCCTATTTATTCACCGTCCCTTCTGGGTTGTCTGGACCCTTAGGTATTTACCCCCGAGGACTTGGGTACTTACCCGACCCTCGCCCCCTAGCAGACTTATGTCCAAATCCTTAAACTCCGTTGCTTCCGGTCTTTAATTCACTTGAATGTCTGCCTCCCCCACAAGATTGCCAGCCCCTTGAGATAGAGATCTTGCTTAACAAGCCTAGTGTTTTCTCCAAAGACTTAGATAAGTCCTCTGATAGTGCTCACCAAATGGAGAAGCAGAATACATTAGCGGGCCTGGGAGTCAGAGGACCTGGGTTCTAATCCCATCTCCACCACTTGTCTGCTCTGTGATTTTGGTCAAGTCACTTCTCTTGACTTTGGTCAAGTCACTTCTCTGTGGTTCTGTTTCCCCATCTGTAAAATGGGGATGAAGGCTGTGAGCCCCATGTGAGACGGAAGCTGTGTCCAACCTGATTAGCTTTTAACTACCGCCAGTGGTTATACAGTTCTTGGCATATAGTAAGTGCATAACAAGTGCCACAGTTATTATCATTATTATTATTACCTTCAGTGAATAAGAAGACAAAAACACAGAAAGAGAGAGGAAAGAGTTGGTTAAGGGGGGATACTAGGTCATAAGGAGGAAATCAAAAAGAGACCTTTGATCACAAAAATGATTACAGTTGACAGAAAAGTAGCCTCTGAGAAGACATCTAAGACTCTATGAGGAGATGGTACTGGTAAAAAATAAATCATACCAGCCTCCTCCACTTAAGGCCCTCAATCATCAATCATCACCATCAATGGTGTTTACTGAGCGCTTCCTGTGTGCAGAGCACTGTACTGAGCCTTTGAGAGTGTACAGTATGCGAGAGAAACAGCAAGGTATAGTGTACAGAGCATGGGCCTGAGTTCATGTGTTTCAATCTCGGCTCTGCCACCTCTATGCTGTGTGACCTTGAGCAAGTCACTTCACTTCTCTTTACCTCAGTTACCACCACTGTAAAATGAGGATCGAGACTGTGAGTTCCACGTGGAACAGGGACTGCTTCAACCCAATTTGCTTGTATTCACCCCAGCGCTTAGTACAGTACTTGGCACATAATAAGTGTTTAACAGGTACCATTATTATTATTATTTCTATTATTATTTTCATTGCTGTATAACAGAGTTGGTAGACAACTTCCCTACCCGCAAGAAGCTAAAAGTCCAGAAAGGGAGACAGGCATTAATCTAAATAAATAATTTACAATATACAATTCATAATTTATAAATATGAAGTACTGTGGAGTTGAGAGTAGCTGGATTATCCTCATGGGGAAGCTAGGGTGATTCATTTATTCACTCATTCAATCGTATTTGACAGCTAGGTATGTTCTGGGGGCTTTTAGTCACAGGGTCCCTCAGAACAACAGAGGAATCCTGCTTTCTCCAAAGGTAACAGAGAGGCCACGTGGGAAGGATTATAAATTGCTGCTCGAGAGGAGTGCAGAATGTGAAAGACACCATCTTTCGAGAACTCCTCAACAAGAGTGATGTCTCCTCCCGGGCGCGAGCAGCAATTAATCAGTGGGATTTATTGAGAGCTTCATGTGTGCAGGGCACTGGACTAAGCTCTTGGGAGAGTACAGAGTTGGGAGATATGTTTTCTGGTCATAATGAGCATGTAGACCAGAAGGGGAGACAGACTTTAATTAATCCACCATTGGTATTTTCGGGATGCTTCCTGTATGTAGAGTTCTGTACCAGGCGCTGTGGAGAGTGCAATATAACAAAGTTGGGGGACATGTTCCCCGACCACAACGAGCTTGACGTCTAGAGATGGAGGGGCTGAACAGCTTGAAGGGGAGGCTTTCAACACTGGGAGAAATGTGATGGGAAATCCCCTGTTTCCATCCATTGGTGTGTGCCAACGTGCGTCAGGAAATCCATTTCAGTGACCTACAGCTGTTTCACTGTTCATGTGAGTTCCTTCCTGATCCTTGTCTTCCTCTAGCTTGATAGGCGCTTGCTATATTCCAAGTACAGGGCTAGGCTCTGGGCTCGATACAAGATTGAACAGAGTCTATGTACCACATGGGACTCACAGTCTCAATTGGAGGGAGAACAGGTATTCTTTTAAAGGTACTTGTTAAGCATGTAGTGTGTGCCCTGTAATAATAATAACAATAATAATAATTATGGTATTGTTTATATGCTTACTTTATGCCAGGCACTGTCCTGAATGCTGGAACTGTTCTTAGTGCAGGGGTTGATACAAGATTGGACATAGCCCACGTCCACATGGAGCTAACACTCAAAGTATAATGGAGAACCGTTTTTTTATATACTTGCTAAGCACTTAGTACGTGTCTAGTACTGTTCTAAGCATTGGGGGAGATACAAGATGGTAATAATAATGGTATTTGTTAAACACTTACTATATGCCAATCACTGTTCTAAGCACTGGGGTAGATACAAGGCAATCAGGTTATCCCACGTGGGGCTCACTGTTTAATCCCCATTTTACAAGATGAGGCACTAGAGGCACAGAGAGGTTAAGTGGCTTGCCCAAGGTCACATAGCAGACAAGTAGCAGAGGTGGGATTAGAACCCAGGTCTTCTGACTCCCAAGCTCGTGCTCTTTCCACTAAGCCATGCTGTTTCTGTAATAATCAGATTGGAGATAGACTCTCTCACACCTGGGGCTCGCGGTTTATGTAGCAGGAAGAAAAGTTAACTAATAAATATTTGCAAATGAAGGAACTGAGGCCAGAGAAGCTATGTGACTAGTCAAAGGTCTCACAACAGGTCACATTGCAAACTAGTGGCAGAGCTACAATTAAAACTCTCTCTCTTGGTCTAGGTGTCTCATTGAATTTTGTTTGGTCTCTGTGCTTCTGTCTCCCTATCTCTGTTTTTCTGTGTCTGCCTGTCTTCATGTCACCCTGCCGCTTCGTGCTTACCTTTGTGTTTATTTGGGAGAGCAGAGTGGTGGTCTGTCAAATATGAAGAGAGAGGCTGTTCCAGGGCAGCTAGGCTAGTGTGACTAGATAAATAAGAGAAGCTGCAGTATCTCAATCCTCACAAACATTTAAGAACAGGGAACGTTTCCGGGAGAATACATTGGTTTGAATGCTTGTCTTCATTCCAAGCCAGAGGCAGAAGAAAGAGGAATCTGAGAGGTCCGAGGCAACCTACCAATTTCACTTTTCTTATGTTTTTCTAGGAGAGACACCCTCAGGCAGTCCACAGACCGCATGGCCAATCACACGGTTGTGAGAGAATTCCTCCTGCAGGGTTTCTCAGAGGTCCGAGAACTGCAGCTGGTCCACGCCGCGTTGTTCCTCCTAGTCTACCTGGAGGCCCTGACGGGGAATCTCCTCATCGTCACTGTCACCGCCCTCGACCGGCGACTCCACACCCCCATGTACGTCTTCCTCAGGAACCTGTCTGTCCTAGACGTCTGCTAAATCTGCGTCACCGTCCCCAAATATATCCTGAACTCCCTTATCAACAACAGATCCATCTATTTCAGAAGCTGTGTGGCCCAGGTCGTTTTGGTGGTTCTGTTTGCTCCTTCAGAACTGTTCGTCCTCACGGCGATGTCCAACGACCGCTACGCAGCCAACTGCTGCCCCCTGCGCTACAACGCCATCATGGACCGAGAGGCCTGTGGAAAGTTAGCCGCCGTCTCCTGGCTTAGCAGAGGGCTTTTCGGGGCGATGTACTCAGCCGGAACGTTCATATTAAGCTTTTCTGCGTCCAACGTGATCCAGCAGTTCTTCTGCGATGTTCCCTCCTTACTGAAAATCTCCTGTTCGGAAACGCACGTGTTCGTTGACGTCAGCGTGGATATGGGTATCGTCTTTGGTTTTGTCTCCTTTGTTTCCATCGTTGTCTCCTACGTCCACATCTTCTCGGGCGTGCTGAGGTTCCCGTCCACTGAGAGTCGGGCCAAAGCCTTCTCCACCTGCCTGCCACACCTCACCGTTGTCAATGTTTTTCTCTGGACCAGAAGCTTCACCTACCTCAAACCCGTGTCAGACTCCCCCTCTACTCTGGAACTGCCTGTGTCCGTGTTCTACAGCGTGGTGCCCCCAACACTGAACCCCCATATCTACAGCCTGAGGAACAGGGACATGAAGGCCTCCTTGAGGAACATTTGTGCCTGAAACACATTTCTCTTGTCCGCTCTCCCCTCTGCTTCGACTCTGAAATTGTCTGTGTACCCCTTAAGCACTCTGATACTCACCCCAGCCCCACGATACTCATATAAATAGTCTCATGCTCTACTATTTCCCCAAACCCTGATCTACCTTAATGTCTGTCTCCCGCTGTAGACTGTAAGCTTCTTGAGGACAAGTATCTACCAACTCCGTTGCAATGTACTCAATCAAGTGCTCAGTACAGTGCTCTGCAAATAGTAAGCGCTCAATAAAAATCCACTGATTGATTGATTGCCATCCCAATCCCCACGATGCTTGGGAACAGGAAGCTGCAAAGCTCAGAGGACTTGATGGGATAGACAAAAAAGTGGAGAAGGACAATGGGCAGAGAGAAATTGGACAGATTTCAGAAACCAAGGGTGGAGTTGTCAGAGGATGGTGAGAGGATACGGTGAGGCTGGTGGTGGTCTCACAAAGACAGGGCAGCCAGGACCAAAGGGGTAGGGGTGTAGAGGAAGAGGATTACCCAAAAATCATTGCTACAGGAAATGAACCACAATCAGAGGCCCCTTAGAGCACAAGGTAGAACAGATCCTGGGTCATAATTGTCCAGAAGGAAAGCGGGATCTAGAGGGAAAGACTATAACCTTAATTTTTTTAATGGTACTTAAGTTCTTGCTATGTTTCAAATACAGTACTAAGTGATGGGATAAGAGAAGAAACTTGGTCTAGTGGGTACTGGGAATCAAAAGGAGCTGATCTGCCACTTGTCTGTTGTGCGACCTTGGGCGAGTCACTTCACTTCTCTGTGTCTCAGTTGCCTCATCTGTAAAATGGGGATTAAGACCGTGAGCCCCATATGGGAAAGAAACTGTGTCCATCGTGATTACCTTGTGCCTACCCCAGAGCTTAGTACAGTACCTGGCACATAGTAAATGTTAAACAAATACCATTAAAAAGAGAATAATGATAGATATCAAGTCACTCAGCAGACAGGTGGTGGAGCTGGGATTAATAATAATAATGATATTTATTCATTCATTTATTCAATCATATTTATTGATCGCTTAATGTGTGCAGAGCACTGTACTAAGAGCTTGGAAAGTACAATTTAGCACTAAAGAGAGACGATCCCTGCTTTCTCAGGGCTTACAGTCTAGAAGGGAGGAGACAGACATCAAAACAAACAGGCATTAATATAAATGAATAGAATTATAAATATGTACATACACACACAAGTGCTGTGGGCCGTGGTGTAGAGCAATGGGAGCGAGTCGGAGCGACGGGGAGGTGAGGAGAGCTGAGGAAAAGGGGACTTTAGTCTGGAATGATAATGATAATGATAATATTTATAGTATTTGTTAATTGCTTACTATGTGCCAGGCACTTTACTACTGCTTGGACGGATACAAGCAAATCGTCCTAAATGGGACTCAGAGTCTTAATCCCCATTTTACAGTTGAGAGAACTGAGGCACGGAGAAGTGACTTGTTTCAGGTCCTTGAGCAGACAGCTTGCTGAGTTGGTATTAGAACCCAGGCCCCCATGCTCTATCCACCAGGTCACGCTACTTCTCCACACACTGGCTGGGTTCCTATGGTGCAACTCCTGAGAGGAACTCTGAGCAGGTCCTCCCAAAGGGACCCCTCCTTCTCTCCACAGAGCCAGGATAGGTGACAGAGAGTTTCAGCCTCTCTGAGGGAGGGCAGATGGATCGGAAATACTTGGTACCTGCACCAGAGCATTCTGGGATCAGCCAGGATTATCCTGGAGACAGATGGGAGGTGTGTCGGGCCCAGGGCAACCGAGACCTACCAAGACCAGCCAAGACAAGCCGAGACCAGCCGAGACCGCAGAGACCAGCAGAGGCCAACAGAGAGAGGCCCCTCCTATCCTCCCGGCCTGTCCCGGTGAGTCTGAAGAACAGGGAAGGGGAGTCTTTAGAGGCAACCTGGATTTTTTTTTTGTTTTGCCTCACAGATGCAATCGATGTTAACTGACTATGTAAGGTCATAAATCAGAACCAGGGCCGGCTTCTTTCCTCGAATGGTAGCCGCTGGGTGCGTGGATAAAGCCCAGGCCAGGGAGTCAGAGGATCTGGATTCTAATCCCAGCTCTGCCACTTGTCTGCTGTGGTATCCTGGGCCAGACACCTCACTTCTCGTTGCTTCAGTTACATCACCTGTAAAATGGGGATTACGACTGTGAGCCCCAAGTAGGACAGGGACTGTGTTGAACCTGTCTGTGTAGCTTGGATCTACCCCAGTGCTTAGAACAGTGCTTGACACACAGTAAGCGCTAGCAAGTACCATTTTAAAAAAAGAGAAGTTAAGTGATTTCTCTCCTGAGAGTGGCGGTCTGACAGACATGAAGGGAGAGGGCATTCCAGGGCAGATAGCCTAGTGCGAATAGATAAATAATAGGAGATGCAGTATCTCAATCCTCACAAACATTTAAGAACAGGGAACGTTCTAGGAAGAATAAATCGGTTTGAATGCTTGTCTTCATTCCAGGCCAGAGGCAGGAGAAAGAGGAGTCTGAGAGGTCTGACGCAACCTAACAATTTCTCTTGTTTATGTTTTTCTCGGAGTGATATTCAATTTCTTTCTTGGTACCCTCAGGCAGTCCTCAGACCATAGGGCCAACGACAAGTCAGTGAGGGACTTCCTTCTGCTGGGATTGTTGGAGGTACAGAAGCTGCAGCTGGTCAATGTCGCGCTGTTCCTCCTGGTTTATCTGGAGGCCCTGACGGGGAATCTCCTTATCGACGCCGTCACTGCCCTCGAACGGCCCCTTCACACCCCCATTTACTTCTTCCTCAGGCAGCTGTCTGTCCTCGACATCTGCTACATCTCCATCACCGCCCCAAATCCATTCACAACTTCCTGATCAACAACAGATCCATCTATTTCAGAAGCTGTGTGGCCCAGGTCATTTTGGTGGATCTGTTTGCTGCTTCAGAGCTGTCTGTCCTCATGGCGTTGTCCTATGACCGCTACACCGCCGTCTGCTGCCCCCTGCGCTACGACGTCATCGTGGACCCAGGGGCCTTCGGAAAGACGACCGCCATCTCCTGGCTTAGCGGAGGGCTTTTCGGAGCGATGTACGCAGCCGGAACGTTCACATTAAGCTTCTGTGAGTCCACCGTGATGCAGCAGTTCTTCTGCGACGTTCCCTCCTTACTGAAAATCTCCTGTTCAGAAACGCACGTTGTCGCATGC
This sequence comes from Tachyglossus aculeatus, assembly GCF_015852505.1. Classification (NCBI taxonomy): domain Eukaryota; kingdom Metazoa; phylum Chordata; class Mammalia; order Monotremata; family Tachyglossidae; genus Tachyglossus; species Tachyglossus aculeatus. The sequence goes on from NW_024044837.1 coordinate 685,664, forward strand.
ACGGTGGCTATGGGTATTGGCCTTGGTTTCGTCTCCTTCATCTCCATCGTCGTCACCTACGTCCACATCTTCTCGGCCTTGTTGAGGTTCCCGTCCACCGAGAGTCGAGCCAAAGCCTTCTCCACCTGCCTGCCCCACCTCGCCGTCGTCACCGTTTTCCTCCCGACCAGAGCCTTTGCTTACCTCGAGCCTGTGTCAGACTCCCCGTCGGCCCAGGACCTGATGATGTCCGTGTTCTTCTCTGTGTTGCCCTCCTCCCTGAACCCACTCATCTACATTTTAAGGAACAGGGACATGCAGGCTGCCTTGGGGAGGCTGCTGGGTGTGAGAGGATGGTCCTGAGAAACAGGGACATGAAGGTCGCTCTGAGGAAGGTTTTGATCCTAGACCCATTTCCCAAGGGTCAAATAATCCTTTCTAAATCACCGTGCCCTTGTTTTCCACGAAGATACAGACCACACACTCTGCTCCTCTGATGCTACTCACTATACCTCGACTCCTCGACCCCCGTCGACGCCTCGCCTCTGTCCTGTCTCTGGCCTGGAACATCCTCGCTCTTCGCGTCCAACAATTACTCTCCCCACCTTCAATGCCATATTGAAGGTTCATCTCCTCCAAGAGGCATTCCCTGATTAAGCCCTCTTCTCCCACTCCCTTCTGCATCACGCTTGCAGTTAGGTGTGCACTCCACCCTCTGCCCCACACAACTTATGTCCAGATCTGTCATTTATTTATTGATATCAATGTCTGCCTCTCTCTTTAGACTGTAAGCTCTCTGTGGACAGGGAACATGTCTGCCAACTCTGTTATATTTTTCTCTCCCAAATGCTCAGTGCATTACCTTGCACATAGTAAGCACGTAATAAATATGATCGATTGACTGATTGCTACTACTCCCAAAATGGCCACCCCTTGTTGCGTCCTAAAATGGGTCCTGTACCAGATCTTTCCAAAATGTCTTCTGGTCCTGCTTGCCACTAGAGTCTGCAGTAAAGTTCTGGAAGGACATACAGTACCCTTCCCCTTCCCTACTGCTGTTTCGTAGAACAAGGCCCATGAGCAGTGCGGCCCACTTAGATTTCATTTCTCCAACAATTCTCTGCTTCCCTCCTCTACCCTCACCCCATTTTTTAAAAATGATATTTGTTAAGTGCTTACTATGTGCCAAGCTCTGTATTAAGCACTGGGGTAAATACAAAATAATCAGATCCCACATGAGGCTCACAGTAAAAGGGAAAACATGTATTGAATTCCCATTTTTCAGAGGAGGGGACTGAGGAACAGGAAAGTGAAGTGACTTGCCCAAGGTCACACAGCAGACCAACGGTGGAGCTGGAATTACAACCCATTTCCTCTGACTCCCAGGCCCGGACTCTTTCCATTAGACCACGCTGCTTCGGCTGAGATATTCAGATGGTCCTAATTCCTGGCATGAAATGAGGTTCAAATCTCCAGGGTTTTTATTAATTTCGGAACGGGAATGATGATTAATCCGTTGGCTAGGAAGAAATCCCAGAGCGGGAACCACGTCAGACTGGACAGTTATTTAGATTGTGAGGGCCGGGACCACAGGAAGCCCCCTGCCCAGAACACGTCCGGTGACTCCGGAGAGGAGCAGGGGAAAGGTAAGGGGCAGGAAAGGAAAATTTCAATATAAACCTAAGATATAACAGGAATATTCCTGTTCTTTCTTAATAATAATAATTGTGGTATTTGTTAAGTGCTTACCATGTGCCAAGTACCATACTCAGTGCTGGGATAGATATGATATAATCAGATTGGACACTGTCCTTTTCCCACATGGGGCTCATCGTTTTATACCCCATTTTACAGATGAGGAAACTGAGGAACAGAAAAGTTAAGTGACTTGCACGAGGTCGCCCGGCAGGTAAGTGGCAGAGCGGTGATTTAGACCATAGTCCCCTAGACTTCCAGGACCATCTTCATTCCACTAAGCGGTGCTGCTTTTCCAATTATGTAGAATTATGTAACCACAATCCTTGCAGATGTTTGCAAATGGAATAGACTTCTAGGAGTCAGGAATGGTTTCAGTGCTGTCCTGAACCAAAGCAGGTTGATTGGAGGAGATGTACAACTTGATAAGCTTCTATCTACTCCAGTGCTCGGTACATTGTCTGGCACATAGTGGGTGTAAAAAATTATCATTAAAACCAAGATTCCCTCCAACCCAAAGATCTTCTTCTCTCCTCTGCACGTTTCTCTGCAATATTATTTTCATCCCTATCTTTTCTAAATGTCCTTACGAAGTCAACGTCAATTCCCAGAAAATGACCGATGTCACCGTGAAGATAGAATTCCTCCTGCCGGGATTCTCGGAGGTCCGGGAACTGTAGCTGGTCCAGGCCACACTGTTCCTCCTGCTCTATATGGCGGCCCTAATGGGGGAATCTCCTCTTCGTCGCCATCACCGCCCTCGACTGGCGCCTCCACACTCCCATGTACGTATTCCTCAAGCCCATCATCGACCTCTGCCTCATGTCTGTCACCGTCCTCCAATCTATCCACAACTCCCTGACTGACCATAGATCTATTTCCTTCCTGGCCGGTGCCACCCATGTCTTCTCGGTGGTTCTGTTTGAAGGTTCAGAGATGTTCATCCTCACTGCGATGCCCTACGACTGCTACGTCGCGATCTGCCATCCCCTTGGCTATGAGGTCGTCATGATCCGAGTAGCCTGTAGGAAGATGGCGGCCACTTCCTGGCTCACTGGAGGACTGTTTGGAGTCTTGTTTTTGGCTTCGACCTTCTCCCTGTTCTTCTGCGGGTCCCATGTCGACCCCCAGTTCTTCTGCGACATCCCCTCACTGCTGAAGATCAACTGCTCTGAGAGCCACATTGCTATGGATGTGAGTGTTGCTATTGGTTCCTGCTTGGGTTCTGTGTGCTTGGTCTCCAACATGGCATCAGATGCCTCCATCCTCTCCACTGTGCTGAGAATCCCATCAGCCGATAGTCGGTCGAAATCCTTCTCCATCTCCCTGTCTCACGTTCTAGTGGTCACCGTGTTTCTCACGATGTCTGCTTTCGATCACCTCAAGCCACCCTCAGAAACCTCCCTGACCCTGGACCTGCTGGTGTCCGTGTTCTACACTGTGGTGCCCCACGCCCTCACCCCCACGTCTACAACATGAGGAACCGGGGCATGATGACTGCCCTGAGGAGGATCGCTGCAGGGAATGGTTTCCACATTGTGGAGAAAATCGTCATCTTCTGACTTGAATGATCCAAGTATTGGACAGGGACCCGATCTTTGTACCCAAGCGTGAGTTCTCCAAATTTTTCCAAAGGAATCAATTAATCCATCAATTATATTCACTGAGTGCTTACTATATTCAGAACTGTACTATCCTCTTGGGAGGGGACAGTATAACAGAGTTGATAGACAAGTTCACTGTCTACCACTCAGGAGCTTTTATTGTGACTCAATTGAGCCTGAGCACTGTAGTAGGTGCTTTGAATAGAATAGTGGAAGTCGTAGGTATGATCAATCAGTCAATCAATGGTATTTATTAGACTCTGACTAGGTGCAGAGCACTTTTCTAAGCACTTGGGAGAAGACAAAGAGTTAGAAGACACAATCCCTGCCGTCAACCAATTTACAATTTAACAGAGGAAAAAGCCACCATAAACTATATACAAGAGGGAGAAAGAAAAGGTATATTTTACTGTGTAAACAATAGGATAAATACAGTTTTAACACAAACGCTATGGGGGTTTGTGAGTATTCAAGTTCATAGGCGATACAAGATTCTTAACAGGCAATTCATTCATGCGTTCAATCGTATTTATTTGAGCGGTTACCTTGTGCAGAGAACCGTACTAAGTGCTTGGAAAGTACAATTCAGCAATAAAGAGAAACAATCCCTGTCCACAGTGGGCTTACATTCTAGAAGAGCGGTGACAAAGGGAGGGAGAGTCAAGCAGAGGCCTGTCCATTCCATTCCTAGCTTGGCCAGTGGCTAGCGAGTGGAAGGCAATCTGCTACAAGTCAAAACTCACCAGTGTTAGGTAGCAACGGAATGGGAAGGAGTCGAGGGCGGAGACTCACGTTTACTGCATGGAAGAAGGCAATGCTAAACCACTGCCATATGTTTACCAAGAAGGCTTTATAGATAAACTACCAGTAATGATTCTGGTGTGTGCATTCATAAAGTTTTTTTGGGTAAACATAAATAAGTGGTTTATCATCACCTCCTTCCACACAGTTTAAACATGAATCTGTGCTGTTGTCTTTGATCAACATTTTGATCATTTAATCATCTGCCTTTGACTCTTTCTCATCCCGCTGCTGCCCAGCACAGGTAAATAAACTTTGTCTGATGCTTCTGCTTAGTCCTTTCTGGTATGGGTAGCCCCAGCGAGAGTATCTCTCAATGGCATAGCTCTAAGCTACACTGGAATACGCAAACTCTCCTGACACAGAAAGGTATTGATTCGTAGGAGAACTTCCGTTCAGAAGAATTGATGGTGGAACTGGGGATTTTCCCAGAATCAGTCACACTCTCTCATCGCTTACAATCACTTTCCCTCTGAAAACGTTTTTAACATACAGGAATCACTGACAACCGAAGTAACTGTAACATCGTGCCGTTGCTCGATTGTAGCATCTGAGCCTAGCGGGCGATTGACATGATAGCCAGGGTGGGGATGCCGGAGGGAGGAGAGCTGTGTCGGTGGTGGGGCCACTGGTAGATAGAGCACGAGCCTGGGAGTCAGAAGGATCTGGTTTCTAATCCCGGTTCCGTCACAAATCTGCTGTGTGACTTTGGGCAAGTCAATTTACCTCCCTGTGCCTCGGTTGCCTCATCTATAAAATGGGGATAAGAGTGTGAGCCTTATGATGGACAGGGACTGTGTCCAACCTGATTAACTTGTATGTGATCCAGCGCTTAGAACAGTGCTTGGCATACAATAAGCGCTTAAAATGTACCAAAATTATTAATGACTTATTACTGCTGGCAAGCCATTCCCCTCCTACAAGCCTACCCTGTTTGAGGTACGGTCTTGGTCTGAACTGATCTCTCCCCCCTTCTAGACTATGATCCCGTTGTGGGCAGGGATTGCCTCTATTTGTTGCTGAATTGTATTTTCTAAGCACTCAGTACAGTGCTGTGCACATAGTAAGCGTTCAGTAAATATGATTGAATGAGTGAATGAACTCTAACCTGTTCCCTAAGTGAGAGTATCTCCCCAGAATGGCTCCATCTCTGGCTTCTTCCTTCTGGTTCCATCCTGCTCTCTCCAACCCCGTCCACTCTCACCAGGGCAGCCGGGGCTTGTGGCATGGTGGGCACTGACCTCCTCTGGACTGGGCTGATCTCCCCTTTTTCCTCGGATTCCTGGGTTCGGTCAGCCACAAAGGGGCGGCCAGGGGCCTTCAGCCACTCTGCGCTCTCCCATGGGTGCTGACCTGCTCTTCAGACGGACTCCTTCCTCGCAGATGAAGCAGTCGCTGCTCTGAGGGGGATCCCTGGAAGACTGGCTTGGGCCCCTGTGGAAGGACCTCGTGGGCCAGGCGACGCGAGAACCCTCAGGTCACATGATTCATGAGGTCCTGCAGAGGTAAGAACCTGGCACTCCCAACTACAGCAACGGTCCTGGCCCGTGATATTCCCATGGCAACAACAGAATCTACTTCTACATAAATATACCCATATCCAGAGAGAAAGAGAGAGACAGGGAGAGAGTGATATGCTTCTGAATAGCAGAAGCAGCATGATTTAGTGGAACGAACCTGGGCATGAGAGCCCAGATCTCCCGAATGCTTGCCGGATGACCTTGGGCAAGTCGCTTCACTTCTCTGGGCCTCAGTTTCCTCAGGTGTAAAATGAAGATGCACTACTTGTTCACCCTCCTATGTAGACTGTGAACCTCATATCGGACAGGGATTGTGTGCAACCTGATTGACTTGTATATATTCCAGCGCTTAGAACAGTGTCTGACACTAAGTACTTAAATACCATATCAAAAATAAAATATATCAAAACTATAATATATCCTCATAGACTCACTGGGGGAATATGATTGGTTACTCAGAGTAACCAATGGAGAATCAGAGTCCTCAACACAGAGGTAGGAAGTGACAGATTGGCAAGCTCAGTTAGTCTCTGGAGACAAGAAGCAGCTTTGCCTAGTGGAAAGAGCCCTGGTCTGGGTGTCAGAGAACCTAGGTTCCAATACTGACTTCACCGCTCATCCGCTGTGTGACCTTGGGCAAGTCACTTCATTTCCCAGTGCTTCAGTTACCCCCTCTGAAGGACTGATTATCCAAAATGATTATCTTGTAACTACCCCTGCATTTAGCCACATGTTAGCTAGGTGACCTTGGACAAGTCACTTGGCTTCTCCTATCTTCCCCATCTGTAAAATGGGGATTAAATCCTATGCCCTCTTTACTTAGACTGTGAGCCCCATGTGGCAAGGGCTATACCCATCCAGATTACTCCGTCATTCATGCATTCAATCGTATTTATTGAGCTCTTCCTATGTGCAGAGCACTGTAATAAGCACTTGGAAAGTACAGGTCAAGAACAAAGAGAGACAATCCCTGCCCACAACGGATTCACAGTCTAGAAGCAGGGAGGCGGGCATCAAAACAGGTAAACAGGCATCAGTAGCATCAATAAAAATAAATAGAATTATAGATGTATATATATACACACACCATTAATATAAATGAATAGAATTATAGATATGTACAAATATACACAAGTGCTGTAGTGCGGGAGAGGGGGTTGGGGGAAAGGGAGCGAGTTGGAGCGATGGGGAGGGGAAGAGGAGCAGAGGAAAAGGGAGGCTTAGTCTGGGATTAGCTTGTATCCACCCCAGCGCATAGCTCAGTGGCTGGCACAAAGTAAGCGCATAACCAGTACCTTAAAAAAGTCCTCACTGGCCTCTGGAAGGATTCAGTCTCTTCCTAGCTGGGTCTACAAAAACTTGCATAACAGCAGAGGTGGTGAAAAGGTGCTGAAGAGGTAATTCAATCAATCATTCAATCTGTAATATTTATTAAGCTCCTAAAGTGTGCAAGGTCCTATGCTAAGATCTTTAAGAGACTATGATAGAGTATCAAAACATAAACCCTCTCCTCAGTCTAGAAGAGGGAAGCAGACACTAAAGTTATAGACAGAAGGAATAAGGTAATGTTAGTGCTTAAGTAATAGGGCATGTATAAAATCAATGGTATTTACTGAGTGCTTAGTATGTGCAGAGCAGTGTACTATGGGCTTGGGTAGAGATTACAATTAGATAGAATTATCTGACATGTTCCCTGATAAGGAGCTTAAGAAATCTTTAGAAAAGCAAAGGGTGTTAGTGGATGTGATCTGAAGAGAAGAGAAATGAATGGGGAAACATTCTGGGTGATGATAATGATGATGATGACGGTATTTGGTAGGCGCTTACTATATGCCAAGCACTGTTCTAAGAGCTGGGGTAGACACAAGGTCATCAGGTTGTGCTACGTGGGGCTTACAATCTTAATCCCCATTTTACAGATAAAGTAACGGAGGCACAGAGAAGTTAAGTGGCTTGCCCAAGGTTTCAGAGCAGACAGGTGGCGGAGCTGGGATTAGAACCCATGTCCTTTGACTTCCAGACTCGTGCTCTTTCCCCTAAGCCACGCTGCTTCTCAGTGTAGGACGGGATGAGATTTCAGAAGGATTTTGAAAATAATAATAATAATGATGGTATTGTTAAGCGCTTACTATGTGCAAAGCACTGTTCTAAGCGCTGGGGCGGTTACAAGGTGATCAGGTTGTCCCCCGGGGTGCTCACAGTTTAATCCCCATTTTACAGATGAGGTAACTGAGGCACAGAGAAGTTAAGTGATTTGCCCAAAGTCACACAGCTGACAGTTGGCGGAGCTGGGATTTGAACTCATGACCTCTGACTCCAAAGCCCGGGCTCTTTCCACTGAGCCACGTTTATTCTCTCTACTCTCAGCACAGGGCTGGTGGGGTTATCGATCAATCAATCAATAAATCGTATTCATTGAGTGTTTGCTGAGTTCAAAGCACTGAACTACACACTTGGTAGAGTGAATATAAAAGAGTTGGTAGGCCCGATCCCTGCCCATGATGAGCTTACAGTCTATAAGAGGAGGCAGAGGTGAATATAAATAAATAAATGACGGATATGGACGTAAGTGCTGTGGGACTAATAGAGGGATGAATAAAAGGAGTAAATCCAAGCACAAGAGTGACACAAAAAGTAGTGGATTGAACGGGGAGGAAGTCCCTTTCAGGAGGAATGGCTAGAGCTAGAGTCTGGATGGCTATTACAGTCTCTGTGATCCGGGGCTCCCCCGTCTGCTCAGGGATCAGAAATGGTATTTGTTAAGCGGTTATGGTGAGTCGAACACTCTTCTAAGTGCTGGGGTAGATGCAAGTGAATTAGGTTGGACATGGTCATTGTCCTGCACGGGGCTCACTGTCTAAGTAAGAGGGAGAACAGAAAAACAGAGGCATAGAAAAGCGAAGTGAATTGCCCAAGGTCACACAACAGACATGTGGGGGAGCTGATATTAGAACCCAGGTCCTCTGATATCCAGTCCCGTGATCTATCCATGAGGCCATGCTGCTTCTCAATCCTCAACTTTAATGACTTTATCCTTCACCCCAACTTCTCACCAACTTGGATGCAAGCTTGATCTTATCATCTTTAATCACTGTGCATGTCTCCTATTCCTGTCTTCCATCTACAAGGAAGTTTCTACATTCGGGGTTTCGGGGGTTTGTACATTCCGGGTAGCAGTAAGAAACTGTAAGTGTATTCAATCAATCGGTAAGTCAATCAAGGGTGTTTACTAAGTGCATTTTATGTGTAGAGCTCTGTACTAAATGCTTGGGAGAGTCCAAGGCAACAGTTCAAGGAGGTGGGAGTGAGCTCTCAAAGTCATCGAAGCAACATGGCCCCGCAGGTAGAGCACGGGTCTTGGAGTCAGAGGACTTGAGTTCTAATCCCGGCTCTGTCACTCATCAGCTGGATGACTTTGGGCAAGTCACTTCACTTCTCTGGGACACAGTTACCTCATCTGTAAAATAGGGATTAGACTGTAAGCCTTACGCGGAACAAGCTGATTACCTTGTATCTATCCCAGTGCTTAGAACAGTGCCTGGCACATAGTAAGTAATTAACAAATACCATTATTATGATTATTATTACTATTATTTTTAATTTATCTCCTTCACTTGTCTGCTGTGTGACCTCAGGCAATTCACTTGACTATTATGTGCCTCTGTTCTACAACTACACCTCAGCTCACCCTTTTTAGTCCCTTGTAATAATAATAATAATTGTAGCATTTCTAAAGCACTTATTATGTACCTGGTGCTTGGGTGGATACAAGCAAATTGGGTTACACACGAGAAGCAGCATGGTTCAGTGGAAAGAGCACAGGCTTTGGAGTCAGAGGTCATGGGTTCAAATCCCAGATCTGCCAATTGTCAGCTGTGTGACTCTGGGCAAATCACTTAACTTCTCTGTGCCTCAGTTTCTTCATCTGTAAAATGGGGATTAGGACTGTGAGCCCCCCGTGGGACAATCCGATCACCTTGTAACCTCCCCAGAGCTTAGAATAGTGTTTTGCACATAGTAAGCGCTTAATAAATGCCATCATTATTATTACACATAGTCCCTGTCCCACATGGGGCTCACAGCCTTAATCGCCATTTTACAGATGAAGTAACTGAGGCACAGAGAAATCAAGTGACTTGTCTAAGGTCTCACAGTAGACGAATGGCAGAGCCAGGATTAGAACCCAGGTCCTTCTGACTCCCATGCTCGTGCTCTGTCCATTAGGCAGTGCTGTCCTTCAAGCCAACCTACTTACTCTCCTTTGCCTTCCTATTTTCCACTGATGGAATCTTGCTCACAGTTTCTAATTTCAGATTCATTCATTCATTCAATCGTATTTATTGAGCGCTTACTGTGTGCAGAACACTGTACTAAGCTCTTGGGAAGTACAAGTTAGAAACATATAGAGACGGTCCCTACCCAACAGTGGGCTCACAGTCTAGAAAGGGGAGACAGAAAACAAAGCAAAACATATTAACAAAATAAAATAAATAGAATAAATATGTACAAATAAAATAAATAAATGGAGTAATAAATACGTACAAACATATATACATATATACAGGGGCTGTGGGGAAGGGAAGGAGGTAAGGGGGGATGGGGAGAGGGAGGACGGGGAGAGGAAGGAGGGGGCTCAGTCTGGGAAGGCCTCCTGAAGGAGGTGAGCTCTCAGTTGGGCCTTGAAGGGAGGAAGAGAGCTAACTTGTCGGATGTACGGAGGGAGGGCATTCCGGGCCTGGGGGATGACGTGGGCCTGGGGTCGACAGCGGGACAGGTGAAACCGAGGCACGGTGAGGAGATTAGCGGCAGAGGAGTGGAGGGTGCGGGCTGGGCTGTACAAGGAGAGAAGGCAGGAGAGGTAGGAGGGGGCAAGGTGATGGAGAGCCTTGAAGCCGAGGGTGAGGAGTTTCTGCCTTATGATCTACCATGTCCATGCTGTGTGACATTGGACAAGTCACTTAACTTCTCTGTGAACCAGTTCCCTCATCTACAAAAATGGGGACTTAATTCCTGTTCTCGCTCCTACTGTGAGCCTTATGTGGGATCTGATAATCTTGTAGCCATCCCACTGCTTATTGCAATCTTTAGCATATAATAAAAGCTTAACAAATACCACAGGTATTGTTATTACAAGTCCCCCTTTTCCTCCTAGACTAAGCCCCCCTTTTGTTAGCTCCCCCTCCCTTCCACGTCGCCCCATCTCCATCCTTTTGCTCTCCTCCAGCACTTATGTATATATATGCATATCTATAATTCTATGTATTCATATTAATGCCTGTTTATTTCTTTTGTTGTGTATATATCTATAATTCTATTTATTTCTATTGATGCCTGATTACTTGTGTTGTTTTCTGTCTCCCGCCTTCTAGACTGTGAGCCCATTGTGGGCAAGGATTGTCTCTCTTTATTGCTTAATTGTACTTTCCAAGCACTTAATACGGTGCTCTGTACACAGTAGGCGCTGAATAAATACGATTGAATGAATGAATGAACGAATTGCCTGTTCAGACTCTTGTACCACCTATGAACTTGAATGCTCACAAACCCCATTAGAATTAGTGTCAATACTGTACATACCTTATTATTTTTACACAGTAAAATATCCCCTTTTCTTTCTTCCTCGTATTTGTAGTTTAGTCTGGTGGATTTTTCCTCTGTTAGATTGTAAACTTGTTGAAGGCAGGGATTGTGTCTGCTAACTCTTTGTATTCTCCCAACTGCTTAGAACAGTGCTCTGAACGTGGTCATTGTCTAATAAATACCATTGATTGAATGACTGATCATGCTTACGACTTCCACTATTCTATTCAAAGCCCCTACTACAGTGCTCAGGCTCAGTTGATTCACAATAAGTGTTCCTGAGTGGTAGACAGTGAACATGTCTATCAACTCTGTTATACTGTCCTTCCAAGTGCTTAGTACAGTGTTCTGCACATAGTAAGAACTCAGTGAATATAATTAATTGATGGATGAATTGATTCCTTTGGGACAATTTGGGGAACTCATGCTTGGGTACAAAGATAGGGTCACTGTCCAATACTGGGATCATTCAAGTCAGAACATGACGATTCTCCCCAGAATGGAACCCATTTCCTCCAAAGATCTTTCCCAGGGAGGTCATCACGTAAGTCAGGAAGATGCCGCCATGTTTCCACAGGCCCCTCGGTTCATGACGGCCTCAAAGGGAAGGGGACAGTAGGTGGCGACGTAGTGGTTCTAGAACATGACTGGGAGGATGAACATCTCTGAAGCGACATACAGAACCACTGAGAAGACATGGGTGGCACAGCCCAGGAAGGAAAAGTATCTACGGTCGCTCAGGGAGATATGGGTGGATTGGGGGACGGTGACGGAGACTAGGCAGAGATCAAGGATGGACAGGTGCCTGAGGAAGAAGTACATGGGGGTGTAGAGGCGCCGGTCGAGGGCGGTGACGGCGACGATGAGGAGATTCCCCGTTAGAGCAGCCAGGTACACCAGAAGGGAAAGGGCAGCCTGGACTAGCTGCTGCTCCCAGACCTCCGAACATCCCAGCAGGGGTAATTCTGTCTTCACGGTGACATTGGTCATTTTCTGAGAGTTGACGTTGACTGCTTAAGGACATTTAATAATAATAATAATAATAATAATAATAATAATAATAATAATAATGGTATTTGTTAAGCGCTATGTGCGAAGCACTGTTCTAAGCGCTGGGAGGACACGAGGTGATCAGGTTGTCCCACGTGGGGCTCACAGACAATCCCCATTTTACTTACAGATGAGGTAACTGAGGCCCAGAAAAGTTAAGTGACTTTCCCAAAGTCACACAGCTGACATGTGGCAGAGCCGAGATTAGAACCCATGACCTCTGGCTCCCAAACCCGTGCTCTTTCCACTGAGCCCCGCTGACAGTTAGAAAATATAGGGATGAGAATAATATTCCAGGGAAAAGTGCACAGGAGAGGAGAAAACGTTTGGGTTGGAGGGAATCTCGGGGTTTTTTATGGTAATTGTTCATGCTCACCATATGCCAGACACTTTAGTAAGCACTAGGGTAGATAGAAGCTAAAAAGGTCATTCATCTCCTCCAGTCAACCTGCCTTGGTTCAGGGCGGCACTGAAACCATTCCTGACTCCTATAAGTCTATTGCATTTGCAAATATCTGCAAGGTTTGTGGTCATACAATTCTACATAATTGGAGAAGCAGCACAGCCTAGTGGAAAGAGGGTGGTCCTGGGAGTCTAAGGTGAACTTGGTCTTAATCCCAGCTCCACCACTTACTTGCTGGGCGACCTCGGGCAAGTCACTTAAATTTTCTGTTCCTCGGTTTCCTCTTCTGTAAAATGAGGCTTAAGACGATGTGGGACAGGGATAGTGTCCAATCTGATCATATCATATCTACACCAGCACTGTGTATAGTTTTTGGTACATAAGCACTACCACAGTATTATTTTTAAGAAAGAACAGGAAAAGTCCTGTTATATCCTGGGTTTATACTGAAATTTCCCTTCCCTGCCCCTACCCTTTCCTCTGCTCCACTCCGGAGTCACCGGGCCTTTCCTGGGCTGGGGATCATCGACGTCTGCTGAGAGAGAGGCTGTCTCCATCTCGTCTGGACGCTGGTGGGGGTGACAGGAAGGTCTGGGTAGGAGTTGGGAGCTGTTAGGATCCTCCCTCCCCCTCTCGGCTCTCCGGCTTTCTGTGCTGCCCCCTCAGACGACGGCCAGGTTATTTCCCGGGGGATTCTCTGTGAGAGGACGGGCGCGGGGCTCCGCTGCGATGGCTGACTGTCTGGGAATCTCGGAAGGCCGGGATCGTGGGCTCTCTGTTGTCCTGGACCTCACAACCTAAATAACTGCCCAATCCCACGTGGTTCCCACTTTGTTACTCCTTCCTAGAACAACCTCAACGGACTCATCATTCTCTTTCCATGATTAATAATAGCTTTCTGTTTCAACTCTGAGGATTAGAGATATATCGTGGTAGGGAGAATAGGCACCAAAAGCCATTTGGTTAGTCATGGTTGAATCCAATATGCAGATTGACTTAGCAAAAAAAAAAATAAAAGAAAAGCAACCCAAAATCTCATTCCAGTTTTGACACTGAATGGCTGTGAGTCACAGGTACCTGTAACGTGTTTGAAAAGTATAAGCTCCTTGTGTGCAAAGAATGTATCTTGGCCTTCTGTTGTACTTCAGTTTGACTGAATGAGTGATTGAATTAATACTTAAATATTGAAGTATATTATAGGATAAATAACAATAGTAGCAACAGTAAGAATAGGAGTAGAAATCTTTATGGCATTTATTGAGTGGCAACTGAGACCATTAAGTGGTTGGAAGTATTCAAACTGTACCCCTGCTCCTGGCTTCTGGAGCAGATTTGAGCATCGAAATTAAGTCTAAACCACCTTTCTGCAGCTACCTCTTCATTGTATTCAATGGTATTTGTTAAGCACTTACTATGTACCAGGCACTATATTAAACCAGTGGGGTAGATACAACGCAATTAGATTGAACACAGTCCGTGTCCTACCTAAGGCCCACAGTATTCATACCCGTTTTACAGATAAGAGATATGAGGACCAGTGAAGTGAAGGTATTTGTCCAAGGTCGCACAGCAGACAAGTGTCAGAGTCAGGATTAGAAGCCAGGTCTCCCTGACTCTATGGCCCGTGCTCTATCTCTGCTGGTGGTGAATAAAGGTAATAAATCCCAGTTCAGGGATCCATCTCCAGGCATGGGAACTAAATTTATATACCAGTCAAGAACAGCTGGGTGAAAACTCTTCTTCCAAGCTAGTCAAAGCCATTGATAGTAGGCAGTGTGCAACCAGGAAAAGTCTCTAACGACAAATATCTCAGATCTTTGCAGGCCACTCAAGTATTTCTAAAGTCAGTCCTCGGAGGGAGAAATAACAGGGTCAGAGCATGAAGTGAAATTTTCTATCTCTGGAGAATAGACTCCCAAACAGGACCCTCCCCATCAGCATCTTTACATCCCTGTTCTTCAGGATGTAGATAAGGGGGTTCAGGGCGGGGGGTACCACGGTGTACAACACGGACACCCGCAGGTCCAGCAGGAAGGAGGAGCTGGAGATCAGTTTTAAGTGGACGAAGGCGGCGTGGAAAAAAAAACGGTGACGACGACGAGGTGGGGCAGGCAGGTGGAGACAGCTTTGACCCTGCAATCGGCGGGCGGCATCCTCAGCACGGCCCTGAATATGCGCACAAATGAGACGACGATGGAGACAAAGCAGAAAGCGACCAAAAGGGCCCCGGTGACTACGATCACATCGATGATCTCTCATCCTCTTGTCTCTCCCCACTTCAATCCATACTTCATGCTGCTGCCCGGATTGTCTTTGTCCAGAAACGCTCTGGGCATGTTACTCCCTCCTCAAAAATCTCCAGTGGCTACCAATCAATCTGCACATCAGGCAGAAACTCCTCAGCCTCGGCTTCAAGGCTCTCCATCACCTCGCCGCCTCCTACCTCACCTCCTTTCTCTCCTTCTACAGCCCAGCCCACACCCTCCGCTCCTCTGCTGCTAATCTCCTCACCATGCGTCGTTCTCGCCTGCCCCGCCATCGACCCCCGGCCCACGTCATCCCCCGGGCCTGGAATGCCCTCCCTCTGCCCATCCGCCAAGCTAGCTCTCTTCCTCCCTTCAAGGCCCTACTGAGAGCTCACCTCCTCCAGGAGGCCTTCCCAGACTGAGCCCCTTCCTTACTCTCCCCCTCGTCCCCCTCTCCATCCCCCCATCTTACCTCCTTTCCTTCCCCACAGCACCTGTATATATGCATATATGTTTGTAGATATTTAGTATTCTATTTATTTATTTATTTATTTATTTTACTTGTACATATCTATTCTATTTATTTTATTTTGTTAGTAAGTTTGGTTTTGTAATCTGTCTCCCCCTTTTAGACTGTGAGCCCACTGTTGGGTAGGGACTGTCTCTATATGTTGCCAACTTGTACTTCCCAAGCGCTTAGTACAGTGCTCTGCACACAGTAAGCGCTGAATAAATACGATTGATTGATTGATTGATGACGAGGTGCATTTCGGAGCAGGAGCGTCGGGCCAAGGAGGCGATATCACAGAAGAACTGTGGGATCAAGAAGAACCCACAGAAGGGCAGGGAGGAGGGTCCCAGAGGATGACATAACTGTAAACAGCCCTCTGCAGAGCCACAAGGCGGCGGCCATCTTCCCACGAATCCCTTGGTCCATAGGATCTCTTTACACAGGGGGAGGCAGACAGCTGCACAGTGGTCTTAGCTGCATAGTGACACCCGCAACCTGGGTGTCATCCTTGACTCCGCTCTCTCGTTCACCCCACACATGCAATCCGTCAGCAAATCCTGCCTGTCTCACCTCCACAACATCGATAAGGTCCTCCCTTTCCTCTCCGTCCAAACCGCTACCGTGCTGTTTCAATCTCTCATTCTATCCTGAATGGATTACTGCTTCAGCCTCCTCTCTGATCTCCCATCCGCCTGTCTTTCCCCACTTCAGTCTATACTTCACGCTGCTGCCCGGATCATCTCTGTGTAGAAACTCTATGGGCATGTTACTCCCCTCCTCAAAAATCTCCAGTGGCTGCCAGTCAACCTACGCATCAAGCAAAAACTCCTCACTCTCGGCTTCAAAGCTTTCCATCACCTCGCTCCTCCTACCTCACCTCCCTTCTCTCCTTCTACAGCCCAGCCCGCACCCTCCACTCCTCTGCCGCTAGCCTCCTCACTGTTCCTCGTTCTCGCCTGTCCTGCTGTCGACCCCCGGCCCACGTCCTCCCCCTGGCCTGGAATGCCCTCCCTCCGCAAATCCAACTTGTACTTTCCAAGCGCTTAGTACAGTGCTCTGCACACAGTAAGCGCTCACTAAATACGATGGAATGAATGAATAATTGAAATCCACCAAGCTAGCACTCTTCCTCCCTTCAAAGCCCAACTGAGAGCTCACCTCCTCCAGGAGGCCTTCCCAGACTCAGCCCCCTTCTTCCTCTCCTCCTCCCCAACCCACCCCCACCCTACCTCCTTCCCCTCCCCACAGCACCTGTATATATGTTTGTACAGATTTATTACTCTATTCATTTTACTTGTACATATTTACTATTCTATTTATTTTGTTAATGATATGTATCTAGCTTTATTTCTATTTATTCTGATGAATTGACACCTGTCCACATATTTTGTTTTGTTGTCTTTCCCCCACTTCTAGACTATGAGCCCTTTGTTGGGTAGGAACCATCTCTATATGTTGCCAATTTATACTTTCCAAGCGCTTAGTACAGTGCTCTGCACACAGTAAGCGCTCAATAAATACGATTGAATGAATGAATGAATGAATGAATCGATCACTCAATCAATCAATGGTGTATATTGGGAGAGTACAGTATAACTAAGTTGGCAAACACATTCCCTGCCCACAATGAGCCCACAATCTTTAGTAAGGTACAGATATTAATCAATCAGACAATTTACCAATTGTGTTTATTGAGCACTTACTCTGTGTGGAGTATAGTACTAAGCAATCGATAAATCAACGGTATTTATTGAATGTTTACTATGTGCAGAGCACTGTAGTAAGAACTTGGGAGAGTACAGTATAACTGAGTTGGTAGAAATATTCCCTGCCCACAGTGAGTTTACAAGTCTCGAGAAGCAGTGTGGCACAGTGGAAAGAGCACAGGTTTGGGAGTCAGAGGTCATGGATTCAAATCCCAGCTCCACCGCTTGTCAGCTGTGTGACTTTGGGCAAGTCACTTAACTTCTCTCTGCCTCAGTTACCTCATCTGTAAAATGGGGATTAAGATTGTGAACCCCACATGAGACAACCTGATCACCTTGCATCCTCCCCAACGCTTAGAACAGTGCTCTGCACATAGTCAGCACTTACCAAATACCAAAATTATTATTAGAGTATTAGAGGAGTATATTTACAAATCTAGAGAAGGATACTGATATTAATCAATCAATCAGACAATCAGTCAATGGTATTTATTGAGCACTTACTCTTGTGTGGAACACTGTCTAAAGCAATCAATCAAGCAGTGGTGTTCATTGAGTACTTATTATGTGCACAGCATGGTACTAGGTGCTTGGGAGAGTACAGTACAACAAAGTTGGTAGACATTCCCTGCCCACATGGAGCTTACAATCTACAGAGGTACCTTGCATTTCTCCATGTAAATCTAACAGGGATCAAGGAAAGATCTCTAAATCCTGAACATGAAGGAGGGCCTTCTCTGCTACAGCAGCACAAATAGGAAAACCTTCTCTGTCGTGATTCTGTCTTTAAATCCGAAGGATGGCTGTAAATCTAGACAAATCCTTGGACAATCCCTCTGTCAATTACTGAGATCATTGGTACGGATAAACAGACGTTTTACGCCAGAGAGGGAGCTGAGAGAGTATATCTTTTAGGACCCTCACCAGGGCAGATTTCACATCGTTATTCTTCAGGCTGTAGATGAAGGGTTTGAAGGCGGGGGGCACCAGAGTTCAGGTAGAACGTGGACGCCGCAGATCCGGCGTCGAGGGGGAATCCGAGGGCAGTTTGAGGTAGGCGAAAGTCCCGGTAGAGAAAAAAGCAATGACGACAGTGAAGTGAGGTAGGCAGGTGGAGAAGGTTTTGGCCCGGTCCTCAGTGGCCGTTATCCTCAGCACGGCCCAGAAAATGAGGATGTACGAGACGACGATGATCACGAAGCAGACGACGGCTAACGCTATCCCTGTGGTCATGCTCACGTCCGTGGCAACGTGGTCCTCGGAGCAGATCATCAGCAGAGCGGGGACATCACAGAAGAACTGGGGGACAACGTTGGACATGCGGAAGGACATGGAGAAGGTCGAAGATGAAAACAAGACCCAGTCAGTGCTCCGCTGAGCCATGAGGCGGCGGCCATCTTCCCACAGGCCCCTCGGGTCAGGGTGACGTTGTGGCGCAGAGGGAGGCAGATGGCGGCGTAGCGGTCATAGGACATTGCGGTGAGGACGAAATACTCAGAACCCACAAATAGGATCCACAGAAATAGCTGAGCGATGCAGACTTTTCCAGGGAGTTGTGGATGGACTTGGGGAGGATGACAGAGTTGAGGCAGAGGTCGAGGCCAGATGAGATAACTGACAGGTGCCTGAAGAAGAAGTACATGTAGCTGTGGAGGTGTAGGTCGAGGATAGTGACAGTGACAATGAGGAGATTTTCCGTGAGGGCCACCAGGTTGACCAGGAGGAACAGCGCAGCAGCTGCAGCTCCCAGACTTCCGAGAATCCCAGCAGCAGGAATTCTGTCTTCACAGTGACATTGGTCATTTTCTGAGAATTGACACTCCCTAACTAAGGACGTTTAGAAAAGAGAAGTAAATTTAAATAGGGACGAGAATAATAATCCAGAGAAAAGTGCACTGAGAAGAAAATCTTGGGGTCGGAGGGAAAACTCAGATTTTGTGTTTTTTATGATATTTGTTCGTTCTTCCTAGTACCAAGCACTATATTAGGCGCTAGGATAACTACAGGGTAATCACTGTGATCATCTCCCTCAGTTTACCTGCCTCTGTTCAGGCCAGCAAAGAAATCATTCCTGACTCCTAGGTGGCTATTCTATTTGGAAATATCTGCAAGGATTGTAGTCACTTAATTCCACATCATTTGAGAAGCAGTGCAGACTAGTGGAAAGAGCTCGGACCTCGGAATCAGAGGACCTGGCTTTTAATCCCCGCTCTACCATTTACCGGCCATGTGACCTTGGGCAAGTCACTTCACTTCTGTGGGCCTCAGTTCCCACATTTGGAAAGTGGGGATTCATTACCTGTTCTCCCTCCTATTTAGACAGTGAGGTCCATGAAGGGCCTGAGTAATTTGTATCTACCCCGGCACTCAATACAGTATTTACCAAATAGTACATGTTTAACAAATACCATTATTATTATTACTATTATTATTATTATTGTTATTATCATTATCATTATTATGAATTAGTCAAATCCCTTCCTATCCTTTTATGCCTATTCAATAGATCCTTTACTTTTCATATTTATTTGCCTCACCTTCCATTTCCCAACATATTGTTTTAATTTATCCCTGGTCAATCTTCTAGCTCTGTCTCACTCTCATTAATCCCACATCTCTCCCCTCTCTCGGCCTGTTCCCCCATCTTAGAACTCCCACCCCTTCAAATAATAATTACGGTATGTGCTAAGCGCTTACTATGTGTGAGATACTGTACTAAGCGCTGGGGCAGATACAGGCAAATTGGGTTTGTCCCACGCGGGGCTCACAGTCTCAAACTCATTTTCCAGATGAGGTAACTGAAGGCCCAGAGAAGTGAAGTGACTTGCCCAAGGGCACACAACAGACAAGTAGCATAGCCGGGATTAGGACCCATGTCCGTCTGACTCCCCGAATCTTGCTTTATCCACTCGCCATGCTGCTCCTCCTGACAGACCACAATCCTTCCACGTTCCACTTCCCACACAAGATCTCTTTCCACTGACAAGTGACTGGTGACTGAGTTTCCCCTCACTCACAAGGACCAATGCCCCCTCAATCTGGCCCTTGAGGGGGTACTAGCTGGAATGGTTCATATCTCCTCAGGGAAGTAACATGAAAGAATAGGAGAAATTCTAACTTTGATCCTCTTATTCTGGGCTTATACTGAAATTTCCCTTCCCTGCTCCTCACCTTTCCCCTGCTCCTCTCCGGAGTCACAGGGACTGTCCTGGGCTGCGGACCAGCGACCTCTGCTGAGAGAGAGGCTCGCTGCATCTCGTCGGTCCTGGATGCTGGTCGGGGTGACAGGAGTTTCTGGGTCCGGGTGGGAGACTTCAGGATCTTCCCTCCGTCTCTCAACTCTCCGGATGCCTTCGCTGCCCCCTCAGACGACGGCTGGGTTATTTCCTGGGGGGTTCCCAGTGGGAGGACGGTCCCTGGGCTCCGCTGAGACAGCTGACCATCCGGGAATCTCGGAAGGCCGGAATCGTGAACTCTCTGTGGTCCCAGTCCCCACAACCTAAATGAATGTCCAGTCCCACGTGGTTCTGGGACACCTTTCTAGAACAACCTCAACGGAGTCTTCATTTTGTTTTCCATGATTAGTAATAGCTTCCTGTTTCAACTCTGTGGATAGGAGATATTTCGTGGTAGGGAAAATAGGCACCCTAGCCCATTTGATTAGTCACGGTTGAATGCAATAGTCAGACTGACTTGGAAAAAAAAAATAAAGAAAAGGACCCCAAGATCTCATTCCAGTTCTGCCTCTGATTGGCTGTGTGTCACAGGCACCTGTAACATTTTTGAAAAGTGTAAGCTCCTTGTCTGCAAAGAATGTACCTTGGCCTTCTGTTGTACTTCGATTTGATTGATTGATTGACTGAATTAATACA
The DNA here is from genome assembly GCF_015852505.1 of Tachyglossus aculeatus. NCBI lineage: Eukaryota > Metazoa > Chordata > Mammalia > Monotremata > Tachyglossidae > Tachyglossus > Tachyglossus aculeatus. The sequence goes on from NW_024044837.1 coordinate 706,631, forward strand.
TAAATATTGAAGTATATTATACAATGAATAGTAATAGTAGCAACAGTGAAATTTGGAAGAGAAATCATAATGGTGTTTATTGGGTGACGAGCATTACGTGGTTGGAAAAATTCAACCTGTACACCTGCTCCTGGCTTCTGGGACAGATATGAGGATCAAAATTAAGTCTAAAACACCCTTCTACAGTTACCTCTTCCATTTTATTTAATAATATTTGTGAAGCCCGTGCTATGTACCAGGCACTGTAATAACCAATGGGGTAGAAACAAGGCTGAATCAGGTTGAACACAGTCCATGTCCCACATGGGCCCACATTATTCATCCCCATTTTACAGATGAAGGAACTGAGGCCCAGAGAAGTGAAGTAACTTGCCCAAGATCACAGAGCAGACAAGTGGCAGAGTCAGGATTGGAACCCACGTCTTTCTGACTTCCAGGCCCATGCTCTACCCTCTACTGGTGGTGAATAATGGGGGTGAATCCAAGGTCATAGATCTAACCCCAGGCACGGGAGCTAGATTTAAATACCAGACAAGAACAACTGGTAAAAACTCTTTTACCAAAGTATTCAAAGCCATTGATAATAAGCAGCGTACAGCCAGGAAAAGTCTCTAACGACAAATGCACAGATATTTGCAGGCTGCCCAAGTCTGTCTAGAGTCAGTCCTTGGGGAGAAAAATAACCGTGTCAGAGCGTGAAGTGAAATTTTCTATCTCCGGTGAAAAGACTCCCAACCAGGACCCTCCTCATCGCCATTTTCACGTCCCTGTTCCTCAGGCTGTAGATGAGGAGATTCAGGGTGGGGGCACCACGGTGTAGAACACAGACACCAGCAGGTCCAGCCGGAAGGAGGAGCTGGAAGTCGGCTTTAAGTGGGCGAAGGCGGCAGTGGAGGAAAAAACGGTGACGACGACGGGGTGGGACAGACAGGTGAAGAAAGCTTTGGCCCAATCCTCGGTGGCAGGCATCCTCAGCACGGCCCGGAAGATGGTCACGTGTGAGACCAAGATGGAGACGAAGAAGAAGACACTGAAACAGGAACCGGTGGCTACAGTCACCTTGAAGATTGCATACGTTTTAGAGCAGGAGAGTTTTATTACCGACAGGACGTCGCAAAAAAACTGTCCGATCACATGGGACCTGCAAAAAGGCAGGTAGAATGTCGCAGCTGAAGCGAAGACTCCTAACATTGCCCCAGTAAGCCAGGACCCGACTGCCATCTCAAGGGACGTCCTGTGGTTCATGATGACCCCGTAGTACAGAGCACTGCAGATGGCCAAGTATCAGTCATAGGACATCACCATGAGCATGCAGAACTCTGTGACGGCAAACAGAATCACGAAGAAGACCTGGAAAAAACAGCCCAGAAAAGAGATATCCCTACGGTCGGTCAGGGAGTTGAGGATGGATTTGAGGACATTGACGGAGACATAGCAGAGGTCGAGGACGGACCTGTTCCTGAGGAAGAAGTACATGGGGGTGTGGAGGCGCCTGTCGACGACGGTGATGGTGAGGATGAGGAGATTCCCCGACAGGGCCACCAAGTTGACCAGGAAGAACAGCGCATTGTGGACCAGCTGCAGTCCCTGATCCTCCGAGAAACCCAACAGGAGGAATTCTGTAACCGTGGAGACGTTGGGCATTTGTGGGAGGCAGCACTGACTTTCTGCATGTGATGAGGGAAGAGCCAAAGTTAGAATCCACTGATGGGATGAGTGAAGAAACTGACAGAACATTTGCTATTGATTCTCCATGGAGAGGAGCCAGCTATTGAATTCAAAATTATCTTTGAGTTCCTTATCCCTGCCATGGGTTCTAATCCCGGGTCCGCCACTTGTCAGCTGTGTGATTTTGGGCAAATCACTGAACTTCTCTGTGCCTCAGTTACCTCATGTATAAAATGGGGATTAAGTCTGTGAGCACCACGTGGGACACCCTGATCGCCTTGTATCCTCCCCAGTGCTTAGAACAGTGCTTTGCACATAGTAAGAGCTTAACAAATGTCATTATTATTATTATTATTATTATTATTATTATTATTATTATTATATCCAGATTTTCACATTATTTTGGTCTATTTAAAGGGAATACCTGAGATTGTCTCCCCCCGGCCACCCCAACAGAGTTGGTAGAGGCATTCCCTGCCCACATAGAGTTTTCAGTCTGGAGGGGGATCTTTTTCTATCTTCCTCTTCAACCCTACCCACTGCCTGAACTTGTTCGAGGCTTCTGCTACACACACACACACACACACACACACACACACACACACACACACACACACACACACACGCAGAGCTTCTGCCACAGGGAACCTGATTGCAGCAGCTCTTACAGGAGGAAGGTGGAAAATGTCTTCGTTCAGTCGTAGTTATTGAGCACCTACTGTGTCCAGAGCACTGAACTAAATGCTGGGGAGAATAAAATACAATAATAAGCAGAAACAGTTCCTGCCCGCAACTAGCTTACAGTTTAGAGGAATAACAGATTGTAGTTGGGTTGACATGACTGAATGCCTGATCACTGGTTGTTCTAAATCTCCTCCTCATTTTCTGCTTACTTCAACCAACCCTCCAAAAAGAACCTTCTTACCGTGACTTGCTTTTGAAGCTTCATCCTCCTACCTCTGGCTCCCACCATTCCATTGGCCTGGAAATCCACCCTTTTCAATTTCCCAGTCCGACGATATCCCACCCTCAAAAACTCTCTGAAATTCCACCTTCTCAAGGTGGATTTAGATAATTCACTTCTTCCCACTTTACTTCTTCCCACCATCTGTCAGTGACCATCTCAAGACTAAATACATCCGCAGACCCTCAGGATATTGCTGCTGAAGGTAAGGATCATTACCCTAGACTGTAAGCCTCTTGAGGAAGCATGTCTACCAATTCATTTATATGGTATTTCTCCAAGCATTTAGTACCGTGCTCTGCACACAGTAAGTGTTCAGTAAATGTCTCCAATTGGTTGACTGATTAATGTCTGCTTAACCCCTAGACGGTGAGCTCCTTGTGCGCAGGGAACATGTCTACCAAATCGGCACTTAGAATAGCGCTCTGCACAAATCAAAAACTCAGAAATATGTAAATTAAGCACTAATAATAATAATAACAATAATGATAGCATTTGTTAAGCGCTTACTATGTCCCAAGCTCTGTTCTAAGCGCTGGGGGAGATAGAAGGTAATCAGGTTGTCCCAACTGGGAATCACAGTCTTAATCCCCGTTTTACAAATGAGGTAACAGAGGCACAGAGAAGTGAAGTGACTTTCCCAAAGTGACACAGCTGACAGAGGCACAGAGAAGTGAAGTGACTTTCCCAAAGTGACACAGTTGACAAGTGGAGAAGCTGGGATTAGAACGCAGTACCTCTGACTCCTATGCCGCAGCTCTTTCAATCAATCAGTCAATCAATCAATCAATCGTATTTATTGAGCACCTACTGTGTGCAGAGCACTGTAATATGCGCTTGGGAACTACAAGTTGGCAACATATAGAGACGGACCCTACCCAACAGTGGGCTAACAGTCTAGAAGGAGGAGACAGAGAACAAAGCAAAACATATTAACAAAATAAAATAAATAGAATAGATAGGTACAAGTAAAACAAATAAATGAATAGAGTAATGAATACGTACAAACATATATACATATATACAGGTGCTGTGGGGAAGGAAAGGAGGTAAGGCGGGGGGGGTGGAGAGGGGCAAGAGGGAGAGAGGAAGGAGGGGGCTCAGTCTGGGAAGGCCTCCTGGAGGAGGTGAGCTCTCAGTAGGGCCTTGAAGGGAGAAAGCGAGCTAGCTTGGCGGATGTGCGGAGGGAGGACATTCCAGGCCAGGGAGATGACGTGAGCCAGGGGTCGACGGCGGGATAGGCGAGAAGGAGGTACGGTGAGGAGATTAGCGGCAGAGGAGCGGAGGGTGCGGGCTGGGCTGTAGAAGGAGAGAAGGGAGGTGAGGTAGGAGGGGGCGAGGTGATGGAGAGCCTTGAAGCTGAGGGTGAGGAGTTTCTGCCTGATGCGTAGGTTGATTGGTAGCCACTGGAGAATCTTGAGGACGGGAGTAATATGTCCAGAGCGTTTCTGAACAAAGACAATCCGGGCAGTGGCGTGAAGTATGGATTGAAGTGGGGAGAGACAAGAGGATGGGAGATCGGAAAGGAGGCTGATACAGTAGTCCAGACGGGATAGGATGAGAGCTTGAACGAGCAGGGTAGTGGTTTGGATGGAGAGGAAAGGGAGGATCTTGGCAATGCTGCAGAGCTGAGACCGGCCGGTGTTGGTGACGGCTTGGATGTGAGGGGTGAACGAGAGAGCGGAGTCGAGGATGACACCAAGTTTGCGGGCTTGTGAGACAGGAAGGATGGTAGTGCCGTCAACAGTGATGGGAAAGTCAGGGAGAGGGCAGGATTTGGGAGGGAAGACAAGGAGTTCAGTCTTGGATATTTTGAGTTTTAGGTGGCGCGCAGACATCCAGGTGGAGTTGTCCTGAAGGCAGGAGACGATGAGAGCCTGGAGGGAGGGGGAGAGAGCAGGGGCAGAGATGTAGACCTGGGTGTCATCAGCGTAGAGATGATAGTTGAAGCCGTGGGAGCGAATGAGGTCACCAAGGAAGTGAATGTAGATCGAGAACAGAAGGGGACCAAGAACTGAACCTTGAGGAATCCCCACAGTTAGGGAATGGGAGGGGGAGCAGGAGCCTGCAAAAGAGACTGAGACTGAGTGCTCTTTCCACTAAGCCAGGCTGCTTCTCATCCACATAACCATTGTTCCATTCTTTTTTCCTCCCAGTTGTAAATGACATTTTGCCTATCTAGCCTATTAGATTGGGAAGTCTTTGAGGGCAAGGATCATGCCTTTTACGTCTTTTTTACAGTATTACGTAAACTCTAATTATATGTCAGGCACTGGGGCAAATACTAGAAAATTGGGTGGGTCACAGTCCCAGTCCCACACAGGGATCATAGTCTCAGTACCCATTTTACAGATCAGGGAACTGAGGCACAGAGAATCCAAGTGCCTTTCCCCAAATCATCCAGAGGAGAAACAGCTTAGCCCAGTGGAAGGAGGGTGGACCTGGGCTCTAATTCCAGCTCTGACACTTGCTTGCAGAGTGACCTTGAGCAAGTCATTTATCTTCTCTGTGCCTCATTTCTCCTTTTCTCCCCCCTGCTCAGACTGTGAGTCCCATGAGGAACAGGGATTGTGTCCAATCTGATTACCTTGCCCAGAGGTTAGAACAGTGTTTGACACTTAGTAAGTTCTTAACAAATACCATTAAAAAAATAAAAAGAGGGGGAGCCTTTATTAGAACCCAAGTCGACTGACTGCCAGCTCATGCTCAATCTGCTAGACCACACTGCTTCTCTCTTGCATCCTCCCAAGATTTGTTAGGGGAACTCCTGTGAAGAGGAATTGGTGATGAAACATCTGGCTGGATCACGGCAGCTAGTCCCCACAGTCTTTGAGTCCCCATAGAGATTAGTATCCGGTGATGACACTTGTCTGCAGGGTTCCCATGACAATAGCATCCTAACGGTTCCCGCTGCTAGTGACCATCTGGTGAACAGGTGGGCGCTTCAATTTCTTTTTTTTTCTTCAATGGCACCTAAGCGCTCACTGTACTGAGTCCTGGGAATCAATACAAGCTCATCAGGTTGGACACAGTCCCTGTCCCACATGGGGCACACAGTCTCAATTCCCATTTTACAGACGAGGGAACTGAAGACCAGAGAAGTGAATTGACTTGCCCAAGGTCACACAGCAGAAAGGTACAGAGCCTAGATTAAAACCCAGGTCATTCTGACTCCCAGTTCCAAGCTCTATCGACTAGGCCATGCTGCTTCCCTCAGTTTCGTCTTGTTCATGACTTCAGACAATCAGTCGGCCATTTAATCAGTGGTATTTTCAGACGTCTTCTGATTGCAATTCTAGAAAGAACGGGAAATGACGCTAAATCCATCCTAAAACCCTCCCCCGTGCTGACTTGGGGGATCAAGCCATAGAAGCAGCAAGAGGAGCAGCATAGCTTAGTGGCAAGAACAGGGGATTGTGAGTCAGAGGACGTAGGTTCTAATCACGGCTCTGCCACTTGTTTGCTGTGTGACCTTGGACAAGCCAGTTAATTTCTCTGTGACTCAGTTATCTCAACTGGAAAATGGGGATTAAGACTGTGAATCCCAGGTGGGACAACCCAATTATGTTTTATCTACCCCAACGCTTAGAACAATGCTTGACACATAGTAAGTACTTAACAAATGCAATTAGCAATTATTATTATTGCTATTATTATTATCAGTTTGGGAGGGGCTGAGAGTATCTGAGAACAGGGTGATGGGAAGGAATCACTGATACTGAGTGGGTGTACACGATGGGAAAAATCCCTGGGTACAGAAGGAATAGGTTGTAGACTAGGCATCGCCCTCTTCTATCTCAGAACTGAGCCACTGTACCAAACTGGGGTGAGGAGGTCACTGCATTCTCTCCTCTGAATGACCCTGTCCCCTTTCAAAATATCTCAGTGGCAGAAAATGGAGAAATAATCTGTAAACCCACATTTTCTCTCCCTCTCCACCACTTTTCAGTCCATCAGAACATAGCTTTCCCTATCTTCAATGCCCTTCTGTCATCCCACCACCTCCACGATGCCTCACACTATACATTTTTCCTCTCCCTAAATCACCTTGTCCCAACTACCAATCAGCATCTTAGGCCAATTATCCATATTTGCACTCACACGCACCATTATAGTTTTTTACATAGTGGCTTTTATAAAATGTACTCTTTGAGCACATAGTCATCTATTTATCATTCTTTACATTGTCTTCTTCGTCCTCTCATTAATTGATTCAGTGTCTATCGCCCCTTCTAGATTATAAATTCTTGGAAAGCAAAGGATGGTGTTTAATTCATTTTGATCCCCCTGAAGTGTTCACTACACTACTTTGCACCCAGGATGCATTCAAAAAATATCACTGATTGATGGATGGATTGATAGATGGATGCATCGAGAAGTTGTTGGATGGGTTGATGCTGGAAGGGTGGGTGGGTAGATGGATGGATAGATGGATGGATGGATGCGTGGATTGTGTTCTGTGTAACCTTAAGCAAGGCATTTCACTTCTCTATGCCTCAG